>NW_005871212.1:593858-740860 GCF_000147115.1 Myotis lucifugus | reverse complement strand
TCAGAGAGAAAGAAAGAGGGAGAGAGAGATAGAAACATCAATGATGAGAGAGAATCATTGATCAGCTGCCTCCTGCATGCCCCTTACTGGGAATCGAGCCCACAACCTGGACATGTGCTCTGACTGGAAATTGAACTGTGATCTCATGGTTCATAGGTTGAAACTCAACCACTGAGCCATTCTGGCTGGGCTTTTAATTACATATTTTGCTACAGGAATCCCAGCCAAAAACTTAGAAGGGTGGAGGAAGATGGTACTTTTCTTTTCTATACAGCCTTCTAAGAGTTACTTGCTTATTAGAGTTTGTTTCATGTACATAGTCTTCTTTCTCTACATGTTAGCACACTCTTGTCAAGAGCTCCATATTTTGTTCCCCATATCATGACACCCATTTTCTGTGTCCCTCCTAATAACATAAGACATGTAATGATATTTTTTCTGGTGCTGTCCTCCTTTATCTTTCCATTTTCTGTTCCCTTCTGGACCCAATCCAATGCCCCTGGTAAAATAAGACTCCAGCGATATTCCTTCCTAGCAGCTAAGGAATTTCTACTGTTCTTCGTGGGGAAGTCTTCTTGGCTGCCATATGGTTTCAGGTATTTCCTGCTCTCTTGCTGAAGCCTGCAATTCGGGATATTTTTGTAGTTCCCAATGCCAAAACCAGCAGCTCAATTACAGGTTTCCACAGAGAGTGCTGCTATTTCTCCTGGCATCTCTCCTGTCTGCTGGTGCCCAATACTGAGGGTGCTGCTGTCTATGCCAAGAGAACAAGCTCTAGTCATGGAACCAGCCCCAGGGCAGCTACTATATGTACCCTCCATGTCCCATGCCCGATTTAATGAAACAATTCTTTTTGGGACTTAATCTTTCATTATAGTTCTCAAGTAAGGCATGATTCCATAGCGAACTAGTCATAACACAATCTGAGATGTATTTGGACTTGTACCTTTGACTCTGTCCAGTAACTTCCTAGCTCTATTCTAAAGCTCTATATGCTTAGAATAAGTTATAATCCAGAAGTCTCTCTGACTTTCACTGTAAAGGTTCTCTGGCAAACCTACATTTCTAGGTTGGTTTCCAACTGCATCTCAATCTTAGGTAAACACAGTTCAGGCTCAAATTGGAGCACCTGCTACCTATATAGCCATCAGTCATTATTCGAAACTCGTGGGGACATGCAATTATTGCAGTTCAATACTATACACTTAAATGCCTGGAAGGGATGCTGCTGCTTTATATAAAATGCTATCTCACGGAAACATCTTCTATTCCTTCAGGCTGCTCTAGCCTTCCAGACACTATTCTCTCCTGTTTTCCAGTTCCCTGCCAGGCCTTTGATGACCATTCTCAGTCATCTTTCTTTCTTCCTCTTCCCAACTTGTGTTCTTTTTATTTTTTTTTATTCTCATTTTGCATGTGCATTCTTAGTGGTTTGTGGACATGTGCTACTTACATGCTGAAAACACTGTTTGAAGACTCACAGAACCTGAATTCTACTTCCTTTTTCTCTGTTAATTGGTGTAATGACTTGTAATGACTTCTACACTCTCCTGTCTTCTGTTTTCTCACTTATACAATGAGGGGCTTTGGAAAAATAAAAACTAAGTCCATTGAAAATATGTATATTTTTATATGCAACACATAATTTCATAATAGAGTCTATAGTAATATAATGTGCTGTGTTTTTTTAACTGATGGCCATAAAATTAAAATAATGCTTTAACATATTTTTATCTTAAAATCCACATATAGGAATAACCCTGGATGGTGTAACACAGATTGTTGAGTGTCAATCCAAGCACCAAAAGGTTTCTGGTTAGATTCCTGGTGAGGGCACGTATCCAGGTTGCAGGTTTGATCCCTGGTCAGGGTGCTGCAAAGGCATCTGATTGATGTTTCTTTCTCACATTGATGTCTCTCTCTCTCCCCTCTCTAAAAATCAATAAAATATATTATAAAAATCCATAGGAATAAATAGAGCCAAAATATAGTTTATAAAACATAAAAATACTACTTTGAGACACAGATTAAACAAGACTATACTTTTATCCACATGAGAATCTACAGCTACTCAGTTTGTCACCAGCCTGCCTCTATTAGACCATTTTCACTTTCACTATGGCTCATAGACTTGGAAATGATCTTCCTTCTACTACCCTTCTTTCAAGAACAGTGATGCCTATTTATGGAACCTCTACTCAGGGTTAGAAGCTTTCAAAAAAAACCTTTTTTTTTATTGCTTTCAGAGAGGAAGAGGGAGAGAGAGATAGAAACATCAATGATGAGAGAGAACCATTATTGGCTGCCTCCTGCATGCCCCCTACTAGGGATCAAGCCTGCAACCCAGGCATGTGCCCTTGACCGGAATCAAACCTGGGACCCCTCAGTCCGCAGGCCTACACTCTATCCATTGAGCCAAACTGGGTAGGGCTCAAATTCTCATGGCCTCTCACTTGATTCCTATAACAAGCTTGAGAGGTAGGTTGTTACCACCATTTTATAGAAGAGCAACTATAAGTCAGAAAGATCAATGCCTTTCTCTAGGAAAAACGCATGTGAACTAGGATTCAAATCCTGCCTTGTTTTTTCTGGCTCCAAAAACCTTTATCTTTTAAGATATGCCATTAGAGAGTAAGGATAATGAATGGTCTCTTTCCTCTGGAAACTAACAATTTAATGAGTAAGATACAGGTAAACAGCAAAATGCAATCAAACAAAGAAACGGTGTAAATATTTAACAGAAGTATGCAGCAAGTGTACCAGGTGAGAGTGAGGTGATCATTTCTTCCTAAAGTAGTAACATTTAAATAGGACCTTGAAGAATAAGTAGAATGTTGACTGATGGCAAAAAGGGGAAAAAAAAAAAAGATGAGTTCCAGGATAAGCAATTGCCAGATGTGGCTTAAATTCAAGCAAAACATGGGGTAATTCTGAAAAGGTAGATTAGGATAATACAGTAAAAATTTTAAAGTGATATGCTAACAAGTTTGATGTTTATTATGTAGGCCAAAAATAAAGATAAATCAAATGCTAACTCATTTACATAAAATAATGTGGTGTACCGATTCTAACATATTCAGAATCTACTTGGTTATTTTGTCTTCTTTATCTTTACATTTTATATGGGACTTAGGTTGTTCTCAATTTTGAGAATCTCTGATCACTATCTTGTTGACTTTTCAACACATCTTCATAAAGTTTTAATTCACTTAAAACATGTAGCAGTATCAACCGTACCTTTGTACTAATAGGATCTTTAGAAAACACCAGTTCAAAATAAGAATTTTTAAAAATGGCACTTTCTCTCATGTTTTCTCTATTGTAAGTAGTGTATCTGAGACATAACACATGTTTGGATTCTCTTTTAGTCTGGAGTTTTAAATTCTAGTCAATCACCAATAATTTAAATAATTACTAGATTACCTTGTGCCTAGTTTAAGGTTATGCCATTGTATTGAATTTGATCTTCCTGAAGATAAATTCTCACTCACTACTGTAATTGGTCACTAAAATACTACTATTTTAGCATTTTAACTTTTTATGATTTCAGCCAATTGTGAGCATATTGGTCTTATACTCAATTGTGTTGTTATTTTGAGGGAAAATAACATAACAGTTTTACGCAAATCATACAACATTTGAAAACTCTCCAATTCTTTGTAATAAAATATTAACAGTGTGAGGACGGTTAGAAATAAGGCCTTTATTCAAGAACACTCAAAATCCCAAGTATCTATTATCATTTCAAGAAAATACCCTTAACCAATAATTGGACTCATTCAAAATGCACTTCTTTGTGAAAAATATGAAGGAGCTAGCTATTTGAAAGACTTCATCTGTCATGTCCTCACAATTTAAAGCTATTCTCATTTCTGAATTTGATATGCCCTCACATTTTTGTAGAAGCTGCTCTTTATATTTGAAGACAACAATTTTGATACATTTATTGCTTGTGTATAAATAGCAGTATAGCATCTGCTTTCCCTCTTCACTTTCTGCTCTAAGCTTTGTCTCTGCTTTGGTAACTTAGCTTAGAAGGATAGCAGATTATGTCAGCCCAAATATGCTACTTTGGCACATGAATTATTTTGAGTTGAAAGCAATTGAGGAGAAGCAGACAAAAGAAAACTTGTCTGCCCTTTCTCATTTGCCTGAAAGCAGGACACAGATTTATAAAGGTGTCTCTCATATGCTTTCTACCACCAAGGACAACAGTTAATTCCCAGACAACTTGAGACCCTACCAACCTGCAGAAGGCACCCGAGGAGTGTACATAACAAGCTTTACTAACTAGCCTTTATCGCTGCCATTGGAAGCCTAAAACTGCTTTCCTCTCTCTTGTCATTTTCCATAAATGTACAGTTCTTTGTTGAAGATGCTATATATACTGAATTTCTAAGCCACTTCAAGGAGTTACTCATTTTTCCCTGGGTATCTCCCATGTCTAGTTATTAACCAAGTTGTTTGTTTTTCTCTTGCTAATCTGCCTTTTATTATAGGAGTCTCAGCTAAGAACTCAGAGGGTGGAGGAAAAATTATTTTTCTCCTTTACATCAAAATATGCAAAGGAATAAAAGAGAGTTCTTGGTTAATTGTTATATCCGAATCTAGCATCTCTACTACTGGTATCTCTTAAAACTGATATCTATAATCTTAACCTTATTACAAACATCCCCTCCCCCCTCAATAAAGTGTCTTGTTGTACAAGACAAAGAGAATGCTGTCTTCCCTGGAGCTAAATCTGTGAAAGAGTAGAACACCTATGGCTGCCATTTAAGGGCTGAGCTATGACCAAAATTTGACCCAAGTTGTTTTGAAAGGATGATGGCCTAATGAAGAATGGAGTTAGGCTAAATTTTTTCCTGTCTACCAGGGCAATAGGGCAATGTGGACGCAGCATTCCCTCAGGCTGGTGTAGATATGAAGGGAGATGGTATGGGACATGTTGGAGGTGCAGGCTATGTCAAGCACAAGTTCAGCAGCACAGACTAACCATCACGGTGGCCTGAGGAAAGGGACATGGGGGGAGGGGAGAACAACTTGAGTAAGTTCTCTGAGCTTTCACTGGATGGCCTCTTGGGGGTCTGAGGAACACTGAATGATGCTTTGTTGAGAAGTTCTGGTCTTACAGCTATCAACATTTGGCATTTAAAAGAAATGTCTTCCCATCTTATAGACTGGAAAGGTCTGGAAAGAGCGAGCACCTGTTCTAAATGATAAAATTGCAATTTTTTTATGAAAAAATATAAGTTCTAAGGGAGAATACACTTTTCTAGGTTTTGTTTACTGATATAATTTGTGTTTAGACCAATGTCTGGCACAATATGAGTCTCAGTGAATAGTGAAAAATATATGTTATTTTATTTCACCCTTACAATAACTCTGAAAGGAGCTTTTCCAATCTCCATTTCACAGATGAAGGAAGAAGACTTGGAGAAGTTAATAGAACTGCCAGGCCCCACAGTTTCAGAGAGAGAAAAAAGCAAGTCTAGACTTGAACCTGGGTCTCTTCATTACTTTTACACAGCTACAACCATTTCAGCAAAGTATGGATTCATGAAACATAAACAAAAGCTCTGACAATCCATAGAAGTTCTAAGCCCCAAAGCTAGTTTGGATTTTGTGTTTATAGCCACTGTTCTGAATTGAAACATTGAATGTATTTTTTTTTTCTCTTAGAAGTACCAAGGAAATTAAAATAAATGAGCAACATTCACTAATGTGAAATTAGAACCATTTTCCTTCTAGTAAGTTAAAAAAAAACACACACACACAAAGCCACAACATGCAATACAGCAAGACAGGATGGTTGACAGGAGAAGGAAAGCCAACAAATACTAAAGCCAATTTATTACTCCAATAAATGTCAGGGCAGTAATTGTGTGGGAAGTGGATTAATACTTAAAAGAATGGATTTGTGTCATTTTTAAAATATAAATATGAATGCTTTTGACCACAGAGTTAATAAGAGTATGTTGTCCACAGTGACTGGTAATTGATGTGAAACAGTTACCTTTATGTTACCCTGTAAATGGTAGAAACAAAACTTCCACTGAGGAATCTATTCACATGTAAATTGTGTTTAATGGTTTCCTGTTACTCTGTTCTATTTTTATAATAAAAAATCTAGCCAAATTATTGAAGAGATGCTCTTAACTCCTTTACTGCTATCAAATTGAGCAGTAATTGAATTGGGCAAGAAATCCCCTCTGACCTTGAATGCTGAGATTTAGTTTTTACCGTCTTGTCCCATTATTAGATTTGAGAAAGACATGGTATTAATTTTTGTAGCCTTTTATGTTTCACTGGTAACCTAATGGCACTAAATAAAATGCTTGGAATTGAAAACGCAACAAATCATCAACAAACTCATCAATTTTCATACAGAAACAAGAAATTTTGATGAAGCTCAATTTTAATTCCCCAATTCAAGTTTCTCATTCAACATTTCACCTGCTGTAAAACATTGAACTAATAAGCAATTCAGATGTTATGTACAATCTGGCATAAGAAAAATTGTGACTACATGTAGAACAATCAAATCAGAAAGAAATGTAGTGTAAGGAATAGACAATATTCCACTTAGATGCCTAGCAGAATTATTCCTAAAGCATTTAAATAATATTTAATTCAATTGGAAAGAGTTTTATGGCTTTATATTATTATGTTGTGGATTTTAAAAATCAACTAATATTTTGAAAAATAATACCAGTATTTGGGTTCTACATGTTGAAAGGGCTGCCTCTTTATGTAACTTCAATGATTTTCAGGAGAACATGATTTACAAGCAATTGGCAAATTACAAGCTACATTAGACAGATCCATACTCATTTAAAGGGAGCAAATGGCTAATTGTATTCATGCTCATTTGAACCTCAGAGACTGAATTGGTCTTAAGCATTATAGAATTTGGGTTCAGAGATGTTATGTTTTGATTAAAAATATTTTTGAATTTCTGTTTTTAAATCATCCTTAATGCTGTCATACCATATTCCCTAGAATACCAATAAAAAGTTGATACTGATTTAGAGGGGGAATAGCTCCCTATTGTCTTCCATAAAAGTGTCCAAATCCCACTAGTACAGCCACTAAGGTGCTCTGTAATCCCAACCTTCTCTAACCTTGCTAGGTATCTTCTTCATGTAGCATCACACAGATCTGTGCCCTGTTCTCTCCCTGTAGCCACATCTCTCTGATCTTGCTCAAGCCACAGATGCCCTCTACCTCTGAAACTCCTACTCATTCTTTATGTTCAGCTGAGCCATTGCCCTCTTGAAAAATTCCCATGGACCCCTTCTGTTACCTGTTAGAATTAATCACTCTTATTTTTCTCTAGTCTCATATGGAGCTCAACTAACTATATTTTGTTTTCTTTTTATATAACCTAGATATTTAGACATCACAACTTCCACTCATTAACAACCCGGTAATAAATTTCATGAGGAAGAAACTATGTATACACAACAGTTCGGAATGTGGGCTTAGAACTCAGAGACTATGATTCATGTTCCATTCTACAAATTTCTAGCTTAGCAAATGTAGCAAAGTCATGTAGCCTTTCCAAGTGATTTTTCTTCTACTATAAAATTATACTACTTAACTCATAAGGATTTGTAAATATTTAAAGCAATAATGTCTCTTGTAATGTACTTGTCATGGTGGCTGACACATAATAAACAATAAATGTTAGAGATTTTAATTAATACTTATTTAGTGTATTTTATAATGGAATACATAGCATAACATAGGCCAGACACTCAATACTGTTAAATGAATGACTAAATAAATGAATGGAATGAAGTCAATAAAAAACAAAAATAAGACTTTAATGTGAAAAGGGGTTTTCAATCTTTTCCAAGAAACACTGCACATCCACGAAAGACCCTAAGTTCTCTGAAGAAATTTGCTTTCTCATTAAGTAGGTGAATATATAAGGAATTTATGTCCCTGGTCCTCTTGTGTACATCCATCTCTGTTTCTCCCTAACTCTACAAAGCATGATCAGTACTGTAGAATGAAGATAAGTATTTTGAACACATTCAGAACATGCTCTCCTCCTCTAGTGATGGGCCTGTCTGTACAAGCAAACCTTAGAGGCTGCCTCAAGAGCCAAGAGTGAATCTCTTGTGCTATGAGGTTAGGGCAAGAACACAGTTGAGGATAAAACCGAAGAGAACATGAGGAGGGAAATGCTAAGATGAGAAGGAATGGGAGCTTAGAGATTTTCTCCACCCACCTTGGTTTTCTTCAAAATTAAGCAGTGACATAGCCCTATTGAAAAAGAGCTCCTCTCTATGGGAGACATCAGGCTTGGCCATGTGACATGCTTTCTCCAATGAATGTGAGCAGCGCACATATGCCACATCTAAGCAAAAGCTTTAAAACATGTTGTGTGATCCTTTTATGATCTTTTCCCTCTACCTGACATTTGCCTGGAAGAAATAAAGAGAAAATGGAATTGAGATACAGCTAAAACCACAACATTTATTGTTGAAAGAATAGAAATTTGGGAAATAATCTCCACAGAGTAACACAGAAGAGTAAACGATAACTTATTTTGGTTAAATCATGGGACAGTCAAGAAAACAAGAGATGTGTATTAGGTTGTTAGGGCTGCCATAATAAAACAACTCAGACTAAGTGGTTTAACAACAGAAATGTATTTTCTCACAGTTCTGAGGTCGAGTCCAAAATCAAGGTGTCAGAAAGTTTGGTTTCTCCTAAGGCCTTTCTCCTTGGCTTGTCCATGGCCACCTTCTCATGGTGTCCTCACATGGTCTTTCTTCGGTGCAAATATATCCGTGGTATCTCTTTGTGTGTCCTAAACTCCTTTTTTTTAAAAAAAAATATGGCCACCCCTTCTATCAAATTAGGGCCCCACCTTAATTACCTAATTTTGACTTCATTACCACTTTAACACAACCATATTCTGAGATACTGGGGGATAGGTCTTCAAAATATATAAATTCAACATACAAATTTGAGAGAACAATTGTTTATTGTTCAACATACTAGTATAAACAGTTCTTCATAACAAGGTGAGTAGAGGCAAGAACGTAGGAGCTGATTGGCAACTGGAAAGAACTGAAATTTTGTGATCAAGAGAGGAACACACATTTAGAACTGTGATTTAGATAGATCATGTTTGTGTGTGAGATATATAGAATTAGGGGAGAGATTGGACAGAACTTTTCAAATATAGGTAACTGATGACCTCATTAAAGAGAATATCAGTGGGGATGGAGGCAAGAGGATATATATATATATATATATATATATATATATATATATACATATATATATATAAGAAAATGTGAGACAGAATAAATAAGGAAAATGAAAATATAACTGATTTTATTTTTGTGACTGGATGACTATATCGTGATGACCAGAAAAGGTAAAGCTCTTGACGAAAATTAAAATAGAAGTCTTGAAAATAGTCTAGAGAGCTAGAAAGAGATCCTGGAGTGAACTATGAAGTTAGAGGAGGGAGCTTTTAATAAGTCAGTGGAGTCTTTACAACTGTCTATGGGGAAAACAAGAACAAATCTTGAGAAAGGTCATTAGATTTGGAAATACTGATGATCTTATCTAACAGTCCAGAAGAGAACAGGTTATGGAGGAGATGGAGGCTAAGGAAGGAAGCTTGATTGTATAATCTTGGGGAGTATAAAAACAAGGTCTTAAATACAGTAAAAATAAAAATAAAATAAAGCTAACTTTGTTAACTACTTGGTCATTTGATTTTTAAAAAAACATTTAATGTAAAAACATGGTAATCCTTATTATATAGATAAGGAAAATCAAACACAGGTAAGTGATGTATTGTATTTAATGGTAAAAGCTAATAAAGAGCTAGATTTGATCTCTGGTATCTCACTCCAGAATACACATATTTAACTGTTATTCATTTGTTTCTCTATATAAATTTAGCTTTATTTTAAAGTGAAATTTATTTAAGTTGGCAAGAAAAGCATGAGCAATTTCATATGGGCAAGGCTGAGCAAGGCATACTTTTGTGTGTGTAAGGGATTGGGGTGCCGAGTACAACAAGATCAGCACAAATACTGCAGAGGGCTTATGCTTAGACATCATAAGAAATAAAACAGGTGCAATTTGATGGAATAAGTAAAGCTATGTGTCTGGACTTTGCAATTGGAGTTATTTCCTAAGTTCGTTGATACTGTCATTCAACAAATATTTATTGAACACCTACTGCATTTTAGGCACTTATGCTAGAATCTAAAGATATGACAGGACAAAATACAGACATGGTCTCAGAACTTATCGATTTTCCCAGCTAGTAACATTTAAAGGGGTTGTCAGCAATTTTATAAAGAATTGAATTAGCTATTTAATATCAGAGGTCATAGATTATAATAAAACTACCTTCATCATTAATGGGACATACAATTCAAGAAAAGTCATTACACCTTTGATATCCCAGTTTGTCCATCAATGAAATAGAGATCAAGTTATAACAGGCTATTATGTCCTTGAATAAAAGGTACATGGGAGAGGTTAAGAATATTAATAAATGGGGATAACATATAATACTATTTAATAAGAAGAAATCTTCACTTTATTTTCATTAGGGAAATATTAATTATTGGAGTTGACCCAGAAAGACTTGTTATTTTAAATACATTGAATAATCTTTAGAAGCTTTCATCATTTTTCTTAAGAAGTAATAAAGCTATAATTTGTAAAATCAGAAGTTAATTAAATAAAAATTCTTACAGTAAAATGATGTTATGATTGAGATTTAACATGAACATAATTTAAGACATTGTTATGACTCCCACAGTAACCATACCTGACCATACTTCACCCTCTTTCTATATAGCTTTTTACTCTGTTTAAATAATAGATGTTAATTCTTAGACTTGAATTGTGCTCTGACCAAATTACTGTATGTTGAAATCTTGATGACTATTATCCCATATTAAATATAAAGTATAATTTTTTCTATTGCTTATAAATTAGCATATTTGCATTCAGAAGATAATGAATAGAATAGGAGCCAGCATAGATTCACATAAAACCTTCTTCCAAGCTCAACTAATTTTATTCAATACAGTAACTATGTTTGTAAATCATAAAGCAAGAATATCTTTATTTTAGCAGAGGAATCTTTCAGGTTTGAACATTTTGGTCAGTTACTTACATAAGGTTATAAAAAAGGTGTATAAATTTGATGACAACACAAAACATGGAGGGAGAGCTGATATGACAAGTGACAGAATCAAGATTCAAATTTATCTTGACAACCACTAATAAGCTAGTCCTAAACCCAAACAACTGATAATACAATAGTTATATATTTACTTTCAAAAAATTCAATTGTACAAGCCTAGCATGGTCAAGAAACTTCTTGGCAAGAATCCATGGGAAAGTATTCTGATAGTTTTAGTTAATCATTAGTTTAAAGAAGTAGTTCTAAATAATGTTGATGGAGATATGGTAAAAGCAAAGCTTATCTTTAGGTTAAACAAATCAAGCAGTGTTTCCAGATCATAGGAAGTGATCATTGCTAGTGGATTTGGTACTTAACTTACTTATGAAAGACATATTTAAAGTGACACTGATAATCAACTCTCAGAGGAAGGAATTACAGATTTGAATGTGAATTACTTTAGGTCATTTATAAGTTCTATTCCATCATTAAAATTCTATGATTTCATGCAAAGTATGAATTATTACAGAGCATGCTTGTATCAAACAAATCCCATTAAATGTTGTACATATACATAATATTTGATTACATACTGCAAGTATTTCTAAATTTTGAATTTGCCTCAAAATCATTATTATCTTGGTAAGTTCAACTTGTGAAACAATTTCAGTTCTTATCATATTAACTCATGAAAGGCATCTAATCCTTTAAGCTTTACAGGTAAAATAGACAAATATGTTTTTTTTCTTCTAGAACTTTATTTTCCATCCAGTTTTTTTTAACAAACCCTATTTTACACTGAAATTTACATAAAGAGGTATGTTAGAGTTAAAAACATAATGTTTTTGCATTATTGTAGGAAAAGTATCTTTTAGATAAAAAATATTTTTAAATTATTTTTAGATAAGCAGGTTTTAAAATGTGAAAGAAAGAGTTTCAAAAATCATTTTGGTTTAACATAAACCTACTCATCTAAACACAATTCCATAATTTAGAGCAGTACTTCTCAAATTTTAATGTGCATGCAATACACCTGCATATCTGAGGTGGAATCTTAAATTATGCATTTCTAGAAAGCTCTTGGGTGATATTGATGATGCTGGTCTTTGAACCACTCATTGACTCACAAGGATTTAAAGAATTCTGCTTCACTGTGCTATCAGTTATTCTAAAGCAATTTCCACTAAATATATCATGTAAAAATAAAATAAGTTACTTTTTTTAAAAAAAGGAAAAGACCTTTGCAATTTTCTCTACCTTAAAAGTTCTTAGCACTTCTGATGCTATTCTTCTGAATAAAGTCACTATTACTTCTTTGAAACATTAAGGCCTTTACACTTCCCCTACTTCAGATGGTAAGTCATTTTCTCTGCACATGGGCTCACAAACGTGTCTCTCATTCAGTCCTTCCCACTCCAGCCTCACTCTTACTCAATTCCTTACTACTTCCTTTTGTCTTTTCGTTATACTCTTTTTTATAGACCTTTGAAATTGTTAGGGACTGAATGTTAGTATCTTCCAAAAATTTATACATTGAAACTTTACCTCCCAATGTGATGATATTAGGAAGTGGGGCTTTTGGGAGGTCATAAGGTGGAGCCCTCATGAATGGGATTAGTGCCATTATAAAAGTCACCAGAGAGCTTGCTCCCTCTCTTCTGCTTGCCACTATGTGGGTCTACAACCAGGTAGAGGGTCTTCACCACGACTTCACCTTGCTGGCTCTTTGATTTTAGACTTTCAAACTCCAAAAAATAATTTTCTGTTGTTTATGTATTTTGTTATAACAAGCTGAACTATAACAGTGTTTGTTGAGATGTTTGTTCAGGCCTTTGGCCCATGTCTGTTTTCTTATTGTTGAGTTTTAAGTGTTCTTTGTATATTTTGGATAATAGTTCTTTATCAAATATATCTTTTGCAAATATTTTCTTCCAGTATGTAGCTTGTCTTCTCATTCCATTGACATTACCTTTTGCAGTGCAGAAGATTTAATTTTAATGAAGTCTGGCTTATCAATTATTTCTTTGGAAAATGCCTTTGGTATTATATCTAAAAAGTTATTGCCATACTCAAGTTTATCTAGGTTTTCTTCCATGTTATATTGCAGTAGTTTCATAATTTTGTGTTTTATATTTATGACTAGGATCCATTTTGATTAGTTTTTTCAAAGGTGGGATGCTTGTCTAGATTCTTTTTTTTTTTTTTTTTTGCTTCTGGATGTACAGTTGCTTTAGCACCATTTGTTGAAAGACATCTTTACTCCATTGTATTACTTATCCTTCTTTGGTCAAGATTAGTTGATTATATTTATGTGGGTCTATTACTGGGCTTTCTATTCTTGTTCATTGATCAATTTGTCTATTGTTTCACCATAGCACACTGTCTTCACTATTAAAGCCTTATAATAATTCTTGAAGTTTGATATGTCAATCTCCAATTTTGTTCTCTTTCAAAATCAAGTTGACTATTTTGGGTCTTTTGCCCCTCCATATAAACTTAGAATCAGTTAGTCAATATTTACAAAATAATTTTCTGGAGTTTTAATTTAGATTATATTGAATCTATAGATCTAGTTGGAAATAGATGACATCTGGACAATATTGAATCTTCCTATCCATGAACATGGAATATCTTTCCATTTATTTAATTCTTCTTTGAGATTTTTTCATCAGAGTTTTGTAGTTGTCATCATTTAGATCTTATGCATATCTTGTTAGATTTATACCTATTTCATTTTGGGGGTGCTTCTGTAAATAATAATGTAATTTTAATTTCAAATTTACTTGTTCATTGCTGCTTATATAGAAAAGTTATTGATTTTTGTATGTTAACTTTGTATCCTGCAACCTTGCTATAATCACTTACTATTCCAGGAAGTTTTTGTCAGTTATTTCAGATTTTCTACATAGAGATCATGTCATCTGCAATTAATAAATATAGTTTTATTTCTTTCTTCCCAATTGTATGCCTTTCTTTTTTTTTCTCTTTTAGGTGTTATTTCATCACCTAGGAGTTCTAGTACTATGTTGAAAGCAGTGATGACAAAGAACATCCTTGTCTTGTTCTTGCTATTAAAGGGAAAACTTCTAGCTTCTCCCCATTAAGTATGATATTAGCTGTGGGATTTTGTAGATGTTCTTTGTCAAGTTGAAGAAGTTCCCCTTTATCCATTGTTAGCTGAAATAAGTGGGTGTTGGATTTTGTCATTTTTTTCTGCATCTATTGATATGATCATGAGTTTTTCCTCTTTTTAGCTTATTTATGTGATGGATTACATTAATTGATTTTCAAATGTTGAACCAGCCTTGCATATGTGAGATAAATGCCACTTGGTTGTGGTGCATAATTGTTTTATACAATACTATACTTGATTTGCTTATATTTTGATGAAGATTTTTGCATGTATATTCATGAAAGATTGGTCTGTAGTTTTCTTTTCTTGTAACATTATTGTTTAGTTTTAGTATTAGGGTAATGCTGGCCTCATAGAATGAGTTAGGAAGTCTTCTTTCAGGTTCTGTCTTCTGAAAGATTGCAGAAAATTGGAAAAATTTCTTCCTTAAGGGTTTTATAGATTTCACCAGTAAGCCCATCTGCATCCAGTGCTTTCTGCATTGAGAGATTATTAATTATTGATTCAATTTTTTTAAATATATATAGAACAATTCAGATGATCTAATGTCCTTTTAACAGTTTTCTCTAGTTTCTGAATTTTCCCCATGAGACACACATTGCATCCTAAATTAAAAGAAATATTTTTTTAAATACTGGATTTTTAATTCCTTAAATATCTAATTCTAATAATTCTATTGTGATCTTTAAGGATAAACATGAACATTTTAGGCTGGCAGTTTGAAAGCCTGATTTAATTTTGCCCCATCTGCTTTTCAACATGTATCTTCTATGGAAGATATTGGATTAGGTGCTTTACAAATGTCTTTTGCTGATGAATCCTTGGTACAATTAAATCTTACATTTAAGTCTGACAAAGTAGAATTGAACTTTGCGGGGGGGTTAAGGGTTAGTGTTCATTAAGTTGGAGTACCACACTGCAATCATTACAGAGGCAGTCCTTGATTGGGTTTCCTTGATACCTGCGGTTTAGAACTCAAGGGAAGATGGGTTACCACCCTAGACTCCCAATTAAATACTTTAATACTGGCCAACTGCTGAACACACCTGACACATATCTGAACTTGTACATGTTGCCACATTTCTCCTCTGAGGTCAATTTTACCCCTTCCTCCCTTCACCTCAAGTATTTAAATCTACCTGTCATTTAAGTTCCACTAACCTCATAAAATCTTCTCTCCCCATATGGGATCTCTGTCTTCTTTGCATTCTTGCCCTTATGGGTACCTACCACTATCACATTGGGAGCTTAACATAGTTTACCTTAAAAAAGATGTACAGGACATTTCTTAATAAATATAGTAGAATTTTCTTAACTAACCTTAATTTATTCAACTCTGTTGATTAACCAAGGCTCTTTGTTGCCTTTTGTAAACCAACTCACTGCTTTCCAACACATAGAGAATCTGGGAGACAGTAAGGTTCTTTCTGATTCACCCACTTGCTTTTGTTCCCGTGAGTGGAGTTACATGCTCACCAAAATTGTTTCCCACATTGTTTCCGCTAGTTGAATTTGTTTATGTATATAAATTAGTTATTTCTTAAAATGATGAGAAGGAATGTGAATAAAAGTAGTCATTGCTATGAAAACTAACTTAAATGCTTTGAAAAACTCAAGTTGTAAATTAGGTGTGGAGGCACAACCACCTAATGGGAAACTCAATAAAAATTTACAAGTATTTTTTCTCATATTAATGAATAATTTTCTTTAAGGTTTTACTCCACTCTAAATAAACAAAATCTGGAAATCTGTAGTCAGGTATTACATCTGAACAAGAATAAGAGGAATTCCCATCAGTGGACCAGTACACAAAGGAAAGTCTTTGATCCTACATCAAAATATTGGCACAATAATGTGTATTTTTACATGTTTAGAAACAATAAAGGTTTAAGGTATTCATGAAACTCTTTATTATGATTCCCTGCTTTATTGGGCCTTTCAAATCTAGTCATATTAGAAAACTTCTGTAATTTCTTCAAATTATTAACTCTAGAAAACCATGCAATTATCACATTGTTTGAAATAAGTTCTTACTCTTCTTTTGTAGATGCCATTGTACTTTGAAATGCTTTGCCCTGTGATGTGTTTTCACTTTTCAAGGGTGGATTCAGTTCTTGGAATTAGTTGAATGTCAACTGAAGCACTTTTGTGAATAAAATAGTGATCATGCTGGTTAATACCCAACTTTGGGCAGAATCAGGGTATAATTAGAAAGACAATTCATCTCTTTAAATTCTTATAAATTGACTCTGAAGGCAAATGAGAGGTGAGTTCCCAAACTATTATAAGGATTAAAAAATATAAAGTGGTGGTAGAAGAATAAAGGTATCCGTTAGCCATAACCCTTGAAAAACCATATTATTTTAATCAGTGATTTATATTTTCTAAACATTATATTCTATTAAACTTATATAATTTGAAGCATCTTACTTTTAGTAACTTTTTCTATTTTTACAAGATGTACAGTTGAAACTATATTTTTTGCGACTTACAACATAGATTTATATATACCAATGGTAAAAAGTATCTCCTAGAATTTCTCTAATGTTATTTATGAGCAAGTACATCAAATGACACTCAGTCCTAGAATTTTAAAATTCTTGCTTGGTAGATGTTAAGGGAAAATGTTACTAAAAAGCTTTCTTCAAAACTCCTGAAATTCTCTTTTAGGTCAGACTGTTCTTCTTTGGGAAAACTACCAAACAGACATTCTATTGTGAGAATACCAAACAGCCACCCTCTTCTGAAATGGATTGACTAGTAAACTGTATCTCTAAGGGGCGGTGAGGGCTTGCCTGAGCTGGGAAGAGATGGGGGAGGGGGTCAATTGGGGAAAAAGGAGACATATGTAAAACGTTAGACAATAAAAAAAAAGAAAAGAAAATTTAAAAAATTGTATCTTTAAGGAGTTCAACTGTTCCACCAAGTAACAAAAGTTATTATATGGGGCATCTAAAGTTGCATTGAATCTCTGGAGATCATGGTGCCTACAGATACAGGTATTTAAGTACAGAGAAAGCATGTTCTAGGTCTGAGGACTCTTGCTGGTTCTTACAGAAGTAAGCATGTTTCCTTTCATCAGTGTTTACAGCTACTGATGTGTAGGAGCTGAAGACCAGAGGCAGAAGGAATTGATTACAAGGGGCCTGTCATAGATTGTTATAGGTAATAATGTTTTCAGACCCAGGCGATAACATTCAGCGTGGAGTTGGAGGGCACATATGAGTGATAGTGTTCCCTTCACCTTTGTGCAGAATCAGATTGACATCTCAGATGTTGGAAGCTTTGAAAGAACTGGAGTCAGCACAACCATGGGTGATCTCACTCAAGGTGGCAATTGTAGGGCAGGCAGGGACTCCCTGATGAGAATAAAACAGTGTAAACTGATTTAATTTTGAGCTCATGCCATTGTTCTGGGGACTCTGAAATAACTAGGCTGTAGGGGGCTAACCACTAGTGAACTGGGGAGAGATGAAATGATCATATTTGGGGCTTTAAAAAAGTGATACTTTGTATTTGATACACATAATCAAGTGAAGTCTGACTTTGAGACTACACTTTACCGTTTCTTCTTAATATATTTGAGCCACCTGCTAAAATCAAGTGATATTATTATCTTGTCTGCTTAAAACTCAAGGCACATCGAAGTTTTCTTCTAAAGATGCAACAGTGTTCCTTATGCCTGAATAAATTGCATACGAATGGAAAAGCTGCCCCTAAAGTGGGCATATTTCAAATTCAAAAGTAATATGACAATGGAGTACCTGGCAAGTGAAATATCAATGGGTGAGGTAAAAGGTATAAATGCATTAGAGGAAGGTTGTCCAGAGACTAAAGCCGGTCTGTGCTTCTTAACAAATAGGTAACACGGGACAAGCTATATATTCTATTGGGACTTCACTTTCTTCCTCTGTCAAGTGCATATAATAAGAGTACCTCCTAGGAGGTTTTACAGATTGTGAAAGCTAGCCATAGCCAGCCCCTCAGCTAAACTCAAGTGTGGCTCAATTCAGGGAGAAGTTTGTACTGATGGTATTATGTTGCCCATCAGGACATGAGCTGTCAAAGTGTACTGACGATGAGCAAGATCTTGTTTTAATCCCTACTTAATGGGAATGCATTGAACAAACTGAGGATCTCAATTCTAGCCCTAGATCTTCTGAAACTATAAAGCCTGATTCTAGTATTTTACTTCGCTGGGCTATAAAACTCTCCTAAAATTAAGTGGTTGGGTTAGATCAGGATCTTGTAAAAACAGGTTTATTCATCTCTTTGAAGTCTTGTGTAGTTGTGCTGAGAGGTATAATAGCTAGGAACACAATCGGGGAACTTAGACCAGTTACTTAAACTCACTGTGCCTTAGTTTTTTTTCAATTGAAAAATGTGGGTGATAATAATATCACCATCTTCATAGTATAGTTACGAAGAAGTACAGTGCTGAGAATAGTGCTAGGAGCATAGTAAGAATTTAATAAACACTACTAACCCCAGAATCCATTTGATAAGGGCTTCACCTGAAGTCGGATTAGGGACCAACAGCTCTCCACTCTCTTGGCCTCTATTTCAAAATTCTGAGCAACCGCTGAAACCTTCATACTCTTTTAGGATTCTATCAGCATTGTTTAAAAGTCACTATAATAGATGATTCTGGATGCTTCATCCAACTCAAAAGTGCTATGACTTTTGAAACATTTGAAAGATGCAGAATCCTAATCAATTAATATGGCCCTCCTGAGACTCCTCTGTTGGAAAACTAATCTCTAGGTTGACTATTAGATGGGAATATTGCTTCTTTACTGTCATCATTTTGCACCGAAGTGCCCTGAAGCCTAATTTAAAGATAAGTTTTCTTATCATTTATATCTCATCTATTTTTAAAAGTGATTTAATGCAGTTTATTGTAAAATTGCATGGCCATGACCTGTACTATGAAATAGTTTCACAGTTGTAACAATTACCTTGAGTATAAGATGCCATCGGATATTTTCCATCCTGTTCCATAAAAAGTAAAAGGATGGATATAATTCACTAAATTAATTTCATCTATCAATAACATGTCACAACCCGCGATTTGAAAAACATTTTTTTCTTGTACAGATTTAGGGATTATATTATAATTTGTTAGGGTGTTTTTCCTGCACAAATTCATAGAGGACATTTTCGGGGCTACTCTGGATTTAGTGAATCAGAAACTCTGGGTGTGAGGCTGAGGAATCTGTGTTTCAAAAAACCCTCAAGGTTATTCTAATGCACTGGAAAGTTTTAGAAACACGCATTAAAGAAAATGGCATTTCTTTGCTGCTACATCCTATATAATAAAAGCCCAGTGTCTGAATGGTAGAATGACCAGAAGAACTGGTTGACCAGTCGCTATGATGCGCACTGACCACCAGAGGGCAGGCGCTCAATGCAGGAGCTGCCCCCTGGTGGTCAGTGTGCTAACATAGTGGGAGCACCGCTCAGCTGACCTAGATGAGTGGCTGCTCCCACTGCGAACCCCGGCTGACTGGCAGGAACCTGGGCTGCGGTGGTTGCCTCCTTGCCCCAGGCTCCTCCTCTTCACCCCCTGCCGCTTCCTCTGGACGCCCGCAGGCCGCACAGTGTTGCCGCTGGGCTCGCAGAGCTGACCCCAGAGGCTGGAAGGTGGGTTTGTGGCCACCATAGGACTGAGGCCCACTCAACCGCCTCTCAGTGCTATTGTCCCTGAGCCCAGCCCTGACCAGATCACTTGGAGAGGCGAGTGCTCCGCCTCCACGGAAGATGCCGGACCAGGGAGCAGCCACTCAGAGGGCGGGTCCACAGCTGCTCTGCTGACCGGGATGAGTGGTGCTCCCACAACGGGCTGATCCCCACAGGCCATGACCCCGACCAGTGCATGAATCCCATGCACCGGGCCTCTAGTATGCAATAAATATCTTAAAAAGTAAAAATAATTAAAAATGTACGGAAGGGGAAGAAAGTACTATGTAAATTGTCAATGCTAAGACACAACCATTAGATAGAAGCAAGAATGAGAAGTCTTTTTGCTTTTTAAAAACATCACCCAAGGATATGTTTATTGATTTTAGAGAGAAAGGAAGGTGGGGAGAGAGAGAGTGAGAGAGCACGAGAGAGAACTATCAATTGGTTGCCTTTCATATACACCCAACCAGGGATTGAACCCACAAGCTAAGCACATGCCCTGACCTGGAATTGAACCTGAGACCTTTTTGGGATATAGGAAGATGCTCCAAGTAACTGAGCCACTCAGCCTGGCAAGAAGTTTTTTATTTGACATCATTTATAATTTTGAGCTTGGCTTTCAATTCTTAAAACAGTTGACAACACAACTACAGTAATGATTAGACTGGTGCTCTACTCCTCTCGGACATTTCATACATATTTGTTGATATTTTGGAACTAATTAAAGACATTGTTATGATTGAAAGGAACACACAAAACAGTCTACCATTAATCAGGGGTATTTTGAAGTATCTTATCAATTTACAGTAAGTTTTCCTTAATTCTTACTTCATTTATGGCAGAAGGTCTTCTGCTGCCATTTTGTACAAAGAGATGCCATCGGGATGCATTTGATCAGACCAGGATTAGCACCTGGACTCATCCATCTCAGAGTCTCCCTTTTAGGAATTTGGGGTTGGGATTCATAGGCATCTATTTATGCTCCCTTTATGCAGCTGGACTTGAAACAAATTTAGGAGCATGAACCTTTGAAAGGGAAAAGGCAGGTCTACAGAAAGAATGGGATAGGTGCACAGAGAGAAGAAGAACGTTCCACTAGGCTTTAAGTCAGTGGCTGCAATTCCTTCCCTGGGAACAATGACATTCTGGTCTTTGGGTTTGATGACACCTGACTAATCTTCCAATAAAAATTCCTTTCAGCTTAAGCCACCCACCTCTAGTTATTTTCTCTCATATGCAACCAAACATTGAAAACCATAAGCTGGTTGCTAGATCATGTTTAAGAAACTGGGAATAGGAAAGATGAAATCTTTGGTCCAAGAAAATCCTCAGAAGTGATGTGAGCATGTAATGAATGGGAGAGAAACAGTAACTTTGTTTTCCAATTTTTTATATCCAATATTCTTTGAAGGTTTAGTGCCCTACTCTTTTATCTTTCATCCCTCTCTTTCTGTTCCACTTTTCAAGGGTAAAGTTTAAGATAGTTCATCTGGAAAGCTGTTGTTGATGTTGTTCTAGCCTTCTGCTTTATTTTATCTTAATTATTTGACATTTGTAAAGTGCTCAGGGTGTTCCAAAAACTTTTCAGAATATTTGAAACAAAAAATAATCAGTCCCCTTCAGGCAAAGAACATGTCCCCACTTCTAACCTAAAGCCAAGGAATTAGATGCTGGTAGAGATAAATAAAGGATTAATGCTGTCACCTATTTTGCCTGGGTCTTTGCTAAACAAAATGTTTCACTATAAAAGAGACATGAATCACACGTGAGCTTAAAATTTTGCCATCAGAAGTAAGATAGAGAACTAGAATTTAATGGATTTTAAAATAGAGTTAATGCATTACTAAGTAGGCTTTTGTGCTTGTTCTCAAGGTTAAATACAGAATTTTCACACAAAAGAAAATCTCACTAAGTAAAATCTACAAATATATTGGCTATGTGTCTCACAAGGTTTTACTTGAAATATAAAACTCATTTATTTTCTTCTAATTTATTTTTTCTATAAAATTTAAATGTAAAAAATCCTTTATAGCAACTCATTTATATTGATTGATATAAACTATTTACTTGTAATAACATGAGACAAAAAATGTGTTTGCCTTAAGTTGAGTGAATATATGTGTGTACATACACATTTTTATTATTAAATTACTAAATGGAAATGGTGAGTTATTTTTAGTTGGCCCCTATATACCATATATATATATTGTTTTGAATAAATCTAAAGTACAAAAAAGCAAATAAACTCTCTGGGTTGTGCAAATCCATCTACTGACTTAAAGTTCCCATACTATTCTTAGATACACACACACACACACACACACACACACACAATTTCTTAACATTTGACCTAACCATTAGTAATGACATTCATTTCATTTTATAATAACTTGAATCTGCTCTGCAACAAGGAGAGTGACTCATATGTCCAAGTTTGATCTGACATTATGCTACAAATACAATTAGCATAGCATGGACCATTTAGAGCACACATGGTATATATTTTACAAACCACAAGTAGCAACATGAATAACTAAATGGCTGAATTGCCTTGACCACATATAAGTGAGCCCATGAAGAAGAGATCTTTACAATGGATTAGGTGCTCTCTTAACACATTTAAGGCATTTATATAAAATACTGTATCACTGAATAGGAAACCTAACTGCATAGACCACTCATTATGAAAGTAAATTGTGACATCAAATAATGAAAATGCTTGTAAGGTGCCCCTCTTCTATTTATTTACATATTTTAATAAGAAGCAGGAGAAATAACAAATGATAATGAAGGACCATTTTCCCCCAGGGATTGAATAGCCTCTTGTCCTATTATACCACACAAACATTAATTGCTTTAGATTTGTAACCCATATGGATCAAATTAAGATTCATTTCAACAGGAGAAAAAATAGACTAAGATTTCTGTAAACAGAAATATCTTCCAGGTTAGTTTTTAGCAAGTAAGCACAAATATGGCTGTGTTATTTGGCTTAAGGGTATATGATTAATATTTGGGCTCTTACAATGAACAGAACTTTAAATTATGTGTATGGTATTAATATATTCTTGTCTTTTCTGGGTCTGTAAAAATTAAAAAAATTAAAAATGAGAGTGCATTAAAACTACTCATTTACTCTTCAGCATAAAAAGTAAGGACAATATCTATTTTGGAACACATTCATCATCATATTAAAAAAGAGATAAGCCTATTTTACTTATAAAAATAATTCTTACATGGGACATTTATGTTTGATTTTTATGGCAGTTAGACAATAAAAATATGCAGTTTATTTCTTAATCAGTTAAAAGGGAAAATAAGCCACTGGTGCAACTGTTGAGTGAGAATGTCTTAGTCATGTGGAGGGTGTCCAGGGGTAAACACAGGTGGGACATAAAAGCTTTCTCTACTCGCCATCTCTATGCCTCTGCCCTGAGGTTGTATGTGCAGCTTCAAGGTTTAAATCATGACTAACACAATTTTTATCATTTGCATTCTGACACATTGTTGAGTCATAAGTCATTTTTATGGGTCACCCACCAGATTTTTTAAAAAATTAAAGGCTGAATATAATTTAAAGATCAGAGTTCATTGAACTAGTAAAGGTATTTATGTTTTTTATAAGATGTATGTATTTTACATGTGTGTATATACACCCATTATATGTATATTTCTATATATTAATATATGTTTATTTATATGTAATTATTTATGAGTAGCATATGAACATATACATGCATACATATACATAAAGCATATATGTATATTTTTAGTTTATATATATGTGTATGTATGTGTGTCCTGGGTAATGATAGATTAATTTCTTACTGTGAATTGTGGTAAAGAAGACAGAAATATTTTAATCATATTCAAGTGACAGCAGTGGCTAATGCTGGTTCTTCTGGACAAGCTGGGGGAAGGATACAGGCAGACCTTAGAACAGTGTCTTCCAACGTGCGGCTCTCCGACCACTTATATCCAAGTCACTTAATTCTAAGCTCCACTCAAAAGCTGCTGATCAAGCATCTCCAGTGTTGAGGACCTTCATGTGAAACTGGTTCTCTTCTATGTCCTGTTATTTGGGATTCATTGAACTAGAGACCATCTCCATATCTAGAGCTTTCAAAAATGTACACAAGAAGTAATCTCATCCACTTGTTACTTCCTTCTGGATCTGTGATGTCCAATACAGCAGTCACTAGCCCCATGTGGTTATTAATTAAATTTAATAAGATTAAGAAATAAATTCTCCAGTTACACCAACCACATATCAAGTGCTCATAGACATAGGTGCTAGTGGCTTTGGGAGAGTACAGATATGGAAGAGCTGTATCTTCACAAAGGTTGTGACTGAGCAGCCCTGCTCTAGAGGTTTTCGGTGAATGAGAGAATTTGGCACACTTTGTTTTGACATTGAGTATATTCAGATTAAATTTAGGATATTGAATCACATACGATTTGTAAAATGCATAGAAGACATACAGATAATCTATTTTATTGATTTTAAAAGTATATAATATTAGATTATATCAATTATTAAGATTTTTTAACTTTTAAAAATGTTAAAATCAATATGAGGGGGAAAGGGGAAGAATAGGTAGAGGATAGAGAATTTTTAGGTAATTAAACTTCTTTGTGTGATACTATAATGTCATTATACATTTGTCCAAACTTATAGAATGTGTCAACCCTAATGTAAACTGTGGACTCTGGGTGATAAAGATGTGCCAATGTAGGTTCATTAATTGTAAAAAATGTACCCCTTTGTAATTGGGGAGGCTATATATGTGTGAGAGCTGGGAGTTTATGAAAAATCTCTGTACCTTCTGATCCATTTTTTAAAAATATAGTTTTATTGATTTCAGAGAGGAAGAGAGAGAGGGAGAGAATGAACCATCAATAATGAGAGAGAATAATTGATTGGCTGCCTCCTGCACCCCCCAACACTGGGGATTGAGCCTGCAACCCTAACATGTGCCCTTGATCAGAATCAAACCCAGGACCTTCCTGCCCACAGGCTGACACTCTATCTACTGAGTCAAACAGCTAGGGCACCTTCTGATCCATTTTGTTGTGAAGCTAAAACTGCTCTAAAAAATAAATTCTAATAAACAACCAATATATCCTTATAAAATATTTTAATAAAAATAACACAAACATTATTTAGATTCTAATATTCTATACCATTTTTCTTAAAAAAATAAATTAGTATATTTTCTTAGGGTAAAATGTTTATGAATATTCATAGCTATACATGCACATTTCATACCAAACAGCTGTGAGTTGTTTACTAATTTTCCTTTTAAATTATAATGACATTATCTCAAGAAGGCACATATTGCTTGAGCTACCATTATAATCAAGTTGCCAATAGTGTAAACAACTTCCATGAAGCTGCATCAAGTAATATTCAAAATAGTCTTCGACCCTCTGAACAATAAAACTTTAATAAGATGGAGCATTGTTAACTGATATTTTTATGTGAGTCATGTAAAAATGTGCATGCTCACTTGCCAAAAATGTTCAAACTAGTTGAAATCTTAAGTATGTTTGCATCAAACAAAATGTATATTTCTTTTTTAAAAAATTTTCTTTATTAAGGTATTATATATGTGTTTTTATCCCCCCTTTAGCCCCCCCTCATGCCCTCACCCCCCTGTTGTCTGTGTCCATTGGTTAGGCTTATATGCATGCATACAAGTCCTTTGATTGATCTCTCCCCCTTACCCCCACCCTCCCCTACCTTCCCTCTGAGGTTTGATGGTCTGATTGATGCTTCTCTGTCTCTGGATCTGTTTTTGTTCATCAGTTATGTTGTTCATTTTTTTTTAAATATATTTTATTGATTTTTTACAGAGAGGAAGGGAGAGGGATAGAGAGTTAGAAACATCGATGAGAGAGAAACATCGACCAGCTGCCTCCTGCACACCCCCTACTGGGGATGTGCATGCAACCTAGGTACATGCCCTTGACCGGAATCGAACCTGGGACCTTTCAGTCCGTAGGCCGATGCTCTATCCACTGAGCCAAACCGGTTAGGCATGTTGTTCATTATATACCACAAATGAGTGAGATCATGTGATATTTATCTTTCTCCCACTGACTTATTTCACTTAGCATAATCCTCTACAAGTCTATCCATGCTGTTGCAAATGGTAGGAGTTCCTTCCTTTTTACAGCAGCATAGTATTCCATTGTATAGATGTACCACAGTTTTTTAATCCACTCATCTGCTGATGGGCACTTAGTCACTAATGATCTGAGAGATGCAAATCAAAACAACAATGAGGTACCATCTCACACCGCCAGAATGGCTATCATCAACAAATCAACAAATGACAAGTGCTGGAGAGGATGTGTAGAAAAAGGAACCCTCATGTACTGCTTTTGGGAATGCAGACTGGTGCAGCCACTGTGGAGAACAGTATGGAGTTTCCTCAAAAACCTAAAAATGGAACTCCCATTTGACCCAGTGATACCACTTCTAGGAATATATCCCAAGAAACTAGAAACACCAATCAGAAAGGATGTATGCACCCCTGTGTTCATAGCACAATTGACAATAGCTAAGATTTGGTAACAGCCTAAATGTATCTTTCTATAAAGCTACTGTTGACCTATCCTTTTTAAAAATGTGTTCAACCAAGATAGGGAGAATAAAAACAATAGTCAACAGGCAGAGTCTGGATAGAGAAAGAAAGGTAATATATTAGTAAGCAGTTTGTGGAGAAAATTAAGAGTTTGCCTAGCACCTTAAGAATTTGGAAATAAAGCAAATATGGTGTGGCAGTCATTTTTACTTCTTCCTTGTTAAGAGAACCCATCTCCCACTCTCATCTTTTTGTTTTGTTTTGTTTTGTTAATCTTCACCTGAGGATATTTTTTCCATTGAGTTTTAGAGAGAGTGGAAGGAATTGGGGAGGGGAGGAGAGAGATAGAGAGAGAGAGAGAGAGAGAGAGAGAGAGAGAGAGAGAGAAGAGGGAGTGAAACATCAATGTGAGAGAGACACATCGATTGTTTGCCTCCAGCATGCACCTCAACAGGGGCCAAGGGCTCAAATATGCAACCCAAGTATATGCCCTTGACTGGAATGTCTGGTACACAGGCCAATGCTCTAACCATTGAGCTTCTGGCCAGCCCCCCCACCCCCACCCCCCATCTTGAGCAAAGTACCAAGCTTCCCAGGGTGGATCTTGATTATTTTAAACCAGTTATGCCAATCCTGTTCTTCTATGACAATCGTTTGTCTAGAGATGAGCTAGTAATCTAAGTCTGCTCAGAGAGAAGTAAAGTGGAAAAGAGAGCTTAGATAAGGGGCAGAGGAATAGTTCTCTAAAAGTGTGCTCCAAAATGAGAGCGCCTTTTTGACCCTTCCCTGCCTTTTTTGTTTGTGTGCTGTTCTATGTGGAACTGAAGCTGCGAGAGGGATAACATGCAGAACCAAACAGTGAGCATGGTAAAAAGTGTGGGAGAAGGTCTTCAATAAGATACTTGAGCTGCAGCTTTCTATACTTGCCCTGACACTGTAAACTCTGAGACTTCTTTTTAATGTCTATTAGCCAATGCTGAACAAATTCTGAGATAGAAGATATGCAAAGTCATCTTAAAGTTACAGAAGGTTGGACTATAACTCGACTCAATATGTCACCATAATTAAGAAAGGCAAGAAAGGATAAGAAAAGAAACACCAGAGGAAAAAAAATAACCCCTGACTTCCCATTCAAGTGCTGGAGAGGGGGTTTTGGCAATAGACTTGAAGTATTATGACCTTGTTGTCAGTCATCTTAGTAGTGAACAAGCGTTTTTCAAACTCTCTTAGCTGGGGATCATTTCTTAAGAAAAATGGACTCAGGTTGTCTTGGGTACAGCATTTGCCTAAAGGTAAGAAATGTCTAAGTCACAGGGACACTGTTATAGCAAACGAGGTGCCTGTTGGGTTTCTCATTCTAAGATAACAGAGGCTTACCCGGCAGGCTCTCTGGGCTTAGTTAAAAGTGACAACCTGCGAAAGATGTGACAGAACGAAGTTAACTGAGCCAAAGCCTGGTGAAGCCACCAACTGCAGTGCTGCCTCATGAAGATTTCTGGCAACTGGCTGCTCTCTCCTGCCTGATGTTTCCTTCAACATTCTAAGTGAGAAAAACAAAAGTGGATCGGGCAACAGAGATGGAGAAAGAGAGAACGAAGTTGAGGGGTGACCAACTAAGATGACAGAGATAGTAAGTCAAAATGATAAGGAGATTAATACTATGCTTATGAGAGAGCAGTGTTACTAAGTAAAGAATAAGAAAAAAAACAGGTGTGCTGTTAATATGAGAATTAAAGTATGATTGAATGAGTTCAAATGAAGACAGAACTAGATAAAAATTATTTAAAATTATGAAAATTTTAAAACAGAACTATTGGCATATGGAATTCAGAAATGCTGATCAGGGAACAAAAAAAGTAGAGGAGAGAAGGTCAACTTCTGCCTGGACGGGTGTGCTTCAGAAATCAGTTTATATTTATTGCAGCAAATATTAGTCCTTTGAAGTTGTGTAGGCAGCCTGTGCTAACAAGGTCAAGCCCTTCCATTGCGCTACTACCAGTTAACGTCACAGCAACTTGCTCTTTTTCTTCATTCATCCTAGAACTGGCTAAAAATAGTGGCTATGAGAGGCACTAAGAAAACTTAGCAGGCTGTTGTTAAGATGGACAAATATGATAGAAGAGGGAATAAAAAAAACAAACTCTGCACCTTTTAGAGAAAGATCTTGTCCCTAACTCACACAGACCTTTGTCTACACAAATAAAGAACATTTAGACCAGCATCTACCATTTGTTGTCCCTCTTTTCCCACAGAGAAGCAAACTGGATGGCTCTGGGCTCAGCCCCCTGACAGAGCTATCGAACTAGGCAGACTATAATTTATTAACTTGTTTCTGCTTACTCCAAAGTCCATGTCCCCAAATCTCTTACATATTTGGAAACAAAATAAGAAATGTACTCATGAGTATAGGAAGCATACTTCAAAAGTGGGCATATTCCGTAATTGGGTAGCTTTTTACTGTAGGTGGTAGGAAAAAAAGTGAGCTTTTCCAAAACGTAGCTGTACATCTTTATTGTTGCTCTAGTCACATGAGCAGAGTGGAAACTACTAGCTTTAATAGAATGAAAATACACTTTGAAATGTTGGCATTGATAATCAAAGATATTTGGAATATTTGACAATAAAGCTATGACTAATTGATCATCTCATTAGTTCTCAAAGCCTGTGAGAATTAGGAAGTAAGGCCTCCCTTGCTGATAAAACAAAAAAACCAATGATGTCATTTGCTAAGTCCAACTGAATCTCAGTACGGCATATTCTCAGTATAACAATGTATCTATAAATAACTACAGGGCAAAGCTGGGCCTGCGCAATGCTCTTTGCACAGCTTCAGGAGGATAAAGCACTGAATGATTGTTTTGTTGGGGAAATGAAGTTAATGGTGATGATGGTGATATTGTAGATGATATTAGTCTACTAATGCAAGCTGGATTAACATATATAGAAAGAAACTGTAAACAGATAAACAAAAAAAATCATGACAATTTTCACAAACTTTTGGATTCAAACCTTATATTTTTCATATTATAATTATTTCCAGATTTATGTCAAGCCTCTGATATTGAGATTAGTGCTAAATAAAAGTTAAACATGGGCACTAAGTTCCTTTCCTAATTGCAAAATATACACAGTGATCTAATTTTCCCAACTGGTAGCATTCGCACAGTTGATTCTCTCAGATTTGGATTTCTTGATTCAATAACAAGGCCAAAGTCAATTTTAAGTAACATCTGAACTAATTAGTGACAAGAGCGATTTGACTCTTCCCTTTGTTACAAGTGCCATTTTAAAGCTCTGTCTGTATTACGCTGAAGAGGTAGGAACTACATTAGGCCAATTTTCAAAGGACGGTGGTGATGGTCGTAGTAATTTCAGGGAAGATTCACTTAAACGTTCTATATCACCTGCTTTTAACATCCACTTCAAAAACCCACACAGTATTTTGCCCTGGCCATTGTGGCTCAGTGGTTGAGCATCAATCTATGAACCAGGAGGTCACAGTTCAATTCCCAGTCAGGACACATGCCAGGGTTGAGAGCTCCATCCCTGGTATGGGATGTGCAAGAGGCAGCCAATCAATGATTCTCTCTTATCACTGATGTTTCTATCTATCTCTCCCACTCTCTTACTCTCTGAAATCAATACAAATATTTTAATAATAATAATTTTAAAAAGCAGATAGTTTTTTCCTCCAAGTGATTTTTGGTCAACCTTATGGAGCTGTGCAAAGTGGGTTTCAAAGTAATTTCATTGCCTTTTGTCTTTGCAACTATTTGTAATTTTTTCCAATTTTTGTTTATTACAGCTAAAAAATATAGAGTGGAGGAAGGTTCACCAAAATGTTATTAAGAGATCTACTCCAAGATTTTAGTTAAACCAGCCATTCTAGCACACAGAAACCAAAGAAGTGGTCTGAAGTTGATTGCTCACTGACCTGCTTTGTTGTGCCCCAGGACTACTCAGACATTTGATAATCTAAAGGGAGAAATTCATCCGGTAATTGGATAAATGTTAGATATAGGACCAAGAGGCTGGATTCCAACATTCTGACCCTGTATTAGTTTGCTAGGGCTGCTGAAACAACATACCACAAACTGGGTGGCCTAAGGAACAGAAAGGTATTGATTTTATATTTGTAGAGCCTGGAAGTCAGAAATAAAGGTGTAGCCCTGGCCTGTGTGGTTCACTGGGTTTGGCGTTGTCCCAGGCACCATAAGGTCATTGGTTTGATTTCCAGGCAGGGCATATGCCTGGGTTGCAGGCCCAGTTCCCAGTAGGGGATGTGCAGGAGACAGCTGATTGATGTTTCTCTGTCATCAATGTTTCTCTCTCTCCCTCTCCTTTCCTCTCATTCTAAATTCAATAATTTCTTTTAAAGAAATAAATAAAGGTGTAGGCAGGGTTGGTTACTTCTTAGGGCAGTGAGGGAAGGATCTATTCCAGGACTCTCTCCCTGACTTGTTGATGACTATCTTGTCCCTGGATGTCTTCACATCACCTTTCCTCTCTGAATGTTTGCCTTGGTGTCCAAATTTCTCCTTTTTATAAGGATGGCAGTCATATTGGATTAGAAGTTCATCTTATCCTAGTATGACCTTATCTTAACTTATTAACTTAACTTTCAACCAATTACATTTGTGATGGCCCTGTTTCCAAATAAGGTCATATTCTGAGATACTGGAGGTTTGGTATTTAATATATACATTTTGGGGGGACATGATTCAACCCATAACAGACTCTAATAGTTTCTTCTAAAATCACTTTATTGCCAAATGCATGATTTCATAGCTACATAAATTTCCTTGAGCAGAATCATTAGCGTCATCTAAAGTATGCAATATGGTGTGAAAGACCATCAAAGGGAAACCTTTTAAGCTCCTTGTTTTGTTTTGTTTTTTTAATGCATATTGCCTACAGAAAAAGACAAAAGGTTATCTAGTAATCCATTATCTGATGCAAAAATGGGTTTCTGCTACCAAGATAAAGGTTCTCTTGGCCTGAACTCTTTAATCTTTGTACAGCTTCTGAGACTCAGAATTGCCAGGATGGAGAAGGCTGCCTACACATGCTCTAACAGAAGGGGGCTGCTTCCCTTCCAGAATTGCAGAAGCCTTCTAGAAGGCTTCAGCATGGAGAGAAGAAAGTTTCCAATCACCATAGAATTTTCTTTTTTCTTTAAAAATGTATATTTTTATTGATTCAGAGAGGAAGGGAGACAGAGAGAGAGATAGAAACATCAATGATGAGAGAGCATCATTGATTGGCTGCCTCCTGCAGGCCCCCCACAGGGAATTGAGCCCATAACCCAGGCATGTGCCCTTGATCAGAATCAAACCAGGGACCCTTCAGTCCATAGGTCTACACTCTATCCACTAAGCCAAACTGGCCAGAGCCACCATAGGTCTTTCTTACTATAGATGTGTAGCCAGTTGCAGGGGGATTGCAGAGCTTCTACAGTGGATGGTGAGCATGCTCAAAATATGACACCAGACAATTTTTGAACCATTTGAACCAGATCAATTTGCTATCATCTAGTTCAGCATTTCTCATACTGAATTTTGTGAAATATTAGCTCATAGTTGTTGCAGGAGAATATGAATGCTGTGCTAAGTTTGATGAATGCTGGGTTAAATCAATATAAACAGATTTATTTCCTGGAGGATTTTCAGTATTTTTAAACTGCAAATGTGTACTGTGAATCTCTAAGACAGAACGATAGTATTTTAAATTTTCTACATTTTTTGACTATACAAGTTTTTGAAATTTCTTGCATAATTTTTAGTGAGTCAATATATAGGTCTTTTTCTAGCTGGTTAAGCCTTAGTGGATAGAGCATAGGCCTGTGGATCAGAGGGTTCCGGGTTTGATTCCAGTCAAGGGCATGTATCTTGGTTGCAGGCTCCTCCCCGCCCAGGCCCTGGTCAGGGCATGTGCAAGAGGCAACCAATCAATGTGTTCCTCACACCAATATTTCCCTCTGTCTTCCCCTCTCTCTGCCACTCTCTCTCTAAAAGAACAATGGAAAAATACAAAAAAATATTTAAGTCTTAATGATTCTGCATTTTGTAGAATCTGAAGGGGCTACTAATCTAATCTCATTCAATTATTTTGCATATGCAGTAATTTAAGCCCTGAGAAATAAAGCATCTCAAGGAAATTCCTAAAGTCAACACTTCAGTTGCTTGGTCTAATGAAAATAGAGTTTCAATATTAGCAGAGACAGACACTAAATGTTAAAAATGAAAAAAAGAAACAATATCTGACATTATTAAATACTTTGACAAATCTAAAATATTTAATGATAAAGAAAATCTTGTGAGGATGGGGGCTTACTTTGGGAAGTCAGTGCACTCTACTCTATGGGGGTGACAATTGATATGAGACCTGAATGAGAAAAATAAACCATTTGTGAGAAGGTTTGAAAATGAGAGATCTAGGCAGAGGGAAAGCTATACATGGTCTTTATTGGAGACATACTTGGCATGAGTGAGAAATTAAAGAATTCTGAGCATAGGAACCAAGAGATAGGTAGAGAGATATGGGCACTAAGATCAGATTTCTAGAATCCACTCTCCGAGATTTTGATTCGATAGGTCTGGGGTGGGGTTAGGGATCTACCTTTCCAACAAAGATCAGGTGTTTCGAATTCAGGAGGTCCATGAAGAACATTTAAGGAAAGTTTGCACTAATCCTTTGGGAATACACTAGACTCAAACCAGAAACAGTGGGACCTGTACTTTCCACTCAAAGTCTATATATCTGGGACAACTCGGTATTCACTCAACAACTGATTAGAGGAAATTTAAGAAAAGGGTACCTTGTAGTCATCCTATATAATAAAAGCATAGTATACAAAGTGTCCCCTCACCAGGAGTTTCTCCGGGAGTTCGACCAGGGGGTGGGGCCGGCCGGGGGAAGGGAGGGAGTACCCGGCCTACAGCCGGCAGCCACTAGGGACCCTACCAGTGCACAAATTTCATGCACTGGGCCTCTAGTGCTGCATGTAAACTAACTTACTAGTTAATTCTTTAGTACATGCCAATTGACAATGCCTCCTGACATGCTCATGTAAGACCAAGTGAAGGTGAAATTTTAAAGATTGACAATTTATGAAACACTTGCTAAGGAGCTTATACAAAATAATAAAGAAAAGAAAAAACAGAAGAAATAGGTAGCTTGTCATTTTAGGTTAAGTTATTCTGTATTTAGTTCCTTTTTCTAATTTAGAGAGAAAGAATAAGTGTAATAAGAAGCAAAAATATTTTCATGAGGAAAACACTAGAACTCCAGTAGTCTATCATTCTCTCTCGACCAAGTATCGTTAGATGACCATCTACATTTTGAATATTTGTCCAGTGACAATGCCTCCTTTAAGATGAGTTCCTGGGTATGGAGTTGCATCATGTTGCTGTGCAGCAAAGAAATGTTTGTTGGTGACAAGGGAATGTAACACACGCCCCTCAATTTGGAATATATTTTAAAAAGCAAACTTCAATCAAAACTTAACTGCAAAAAAGAGAGTCTGATTATTTACAAGGTTCTTAAATGTTCCAGGTACATATCAGAAGTGCCCTCACTAAAACTCACAGCAGCAATAGAGATGAAAACTGGATCAGCCTTACTGATATGACAGCGAGCAGTTAGACTCAGAAATTGATACAGGGTATGTCTGGCAGAGACCATTCATCAATTCATTTATGGTTTATCATTTCTAAACTTTCTTATTCTCCAGATGATCAATAACCCTTCACTTATAGACTTAAATGCCCTTACTCTAAATTTACTATCCATGACATCCTCTCGCTCCTTAGCTGGGGGCTCTGTAGTTTTAAGGACCATGCATTGAGGATATGTGGTGGAGTTAGAATGAGATGATCTACTAGAGTTCTATTTTTATCCTAAAAGCATTTTCTTTTTCCCCTTCAGCCTTATTCTTTCAAGAAAAAAAGTGTACCTGGAATAATTAAATATTAAAAATATACATTATTCAATTTATTATTCTTTGCTTATATTTTTAGATAAAGATCTTTGGAATGATTCTCAACAAAGTTACTGATTTTCTTTTAATCTTCAAGAACCAGAGTGTCTTTCTTGGCATCTGCATTTATACCAAACCAAAGAATGGCACATATTGATGATCAGAATAGAGCAAGTATGTCAAACTCAAAGGCTAAGATGGGCCAAATAAACAAAGTTTAAGATGATGTGGGACGCAAAAAAACCCAAAAGCTTCAATTTTCATAGAAATGTAGGTTTATTTTGATAGAGACATGCTGAATACAAAGGGCTGAAATAAATGAGTAATCATTAAAATAATAGAACATCTTAATAAAAAATAATGTTTTTTCTTGAACATTAACTTACCAGACACTGAATAACTGCACAAATTAATAAGCATACCACACATAAATCTACTTTTCTTGTGTTCCAAAAGCAAAATATTTCCTGTTGCACACACCAAACAAGTCAGTACAAGACTAATGATGTGGCAATCGACTGCTAAAATATTCACTGCTAGTATTAGTGGAGAGAAATGGTGCACCTGTGCATAAGGCGCGTAAGGGAAATGAATGCAACATGATTATAATAATCAGTAATTAGCGAACGTTGCAGTTCGTTATTAATAATTACATGTAACAGGATACTGTAAAAATTAAGTAACAAAATTTTTATTAAAACATTTCTTACATACTGTTATATTGGCTAGGCCGCAAAAATATTCATTGTGGGCTGCATGTGGCCCGCGGGCCACGGGTTTGACATGCTTGGAATAGAACTATTGGTTAGAGACCTTGGTTCTAGTCCCAGTCATTTCACCTTATATTTATGTTACCATACAAAATGTCATTTAATCCTTGGAGTCTTAGTTTCTACATTAGTAAATCAAATACACTAATATCTGTTCTCTATTCCTCACATGTTTAGGGTGAATATAAAAACCAATTTTTTAAAAACATGAGAGAGGGTGTTTTGAAAAGCATAAATATGGTACAAAAATGTCAGCTATTAAAATAATTTTACTTGAAGCAAAAAGGTAGCAGCATGGCAGTTAATCTCTTTATTATGACACTCATGTGTAGGACTTAACTAAAGCGACATTTATTAATCAAAGAGAAAATTAATGCTTGTAAAATGCTTTGAAAATTATAAATGCTATAATAATATGTATGCTATTGTTAGAGTATTATATGTAGGAGTATATGCTTGGCACTTTATGAATATGAAGAAGTATACAATACAAAAAGTAGACACTATTACATAACTATAAGTTAATTTTAAATTTAAAAAAGACAAACCCAATAACATTAAAATAAACAGCACATCAAAACTTGACTTTACATAGCCATATAAGAAACAGAAGACATACCCACTCAACACCATTGAACAGTATATGTAATCTATTGAATGAAATGAGGTCCCTGTTTTAATATAATATAGAAATAGTCAGAGTTATGTGTTGTATCAGTGACACCTATGAGCAATGACCTAGACTGTCTAGAACTTTGATGTAGAACAACTTCATATGGAAATATATTTGGTCAATATTCCCACCAAAGTTTTTACCATTATGTACATTTATTCCTGCTATAAAACTACATAAATATTATCAACTCAGAGTCTTGATGACTCTACAAGGGGGTGATAAATATAGAATAAAATAAAATTAGTTACCTTGCTTGGCTGATAATCTAAGTCAGCAAACAGCCCAAAACTTTGTTGATCAGAATACTTAAGTACTTTATATATTATCCTCACACAACTGTTATTATCCCCAGATGAGGAAACATAGAGGTTTAGGGCACCAACAGGACAATGAGAGAGGCAGAGCTGGGCTTCAAATCAAGTTTCAACTGAACACAGTGTCCAGCCTCGGCTACTAATAGACACTACTATATAGGCTGCAACAGAGATTTGATATAACTTTACCTAATAAAATATGCTATATAAGATTTGAATATAATAAACATAACTTAACCATAACAATTAGGAAATCCTGGACTGGGAAGAATATATGGATCAAATTATAAAGAAATTTAATAAATGCATTGATATGAAATAATTGATATTCCTCAAAATATAAATGGACTGACCTTAGTATTCAAATATTGAAGAAATAGTCACATATATTTGAAATAACTCCTGCCCCTGCCCAAACAAATTAAATCAAAGATGAGACTTTATATACACAGAGCTAACAAACATCTTTATACCTGATGCTGGCAAAGATGAGATGAGTCTGGAACTCAGTGTGGCATTATAGAACCTTTTTTCTGAAAACATATCAACATTCACATGATTGTATTTATCTTTTGACCTAGTAATCCCACTCATAAGTATATATCCTAAGGAAACAATCCAATAAGAAAGAAAACTATATTCCCAGAGATGTTCATTAAAGTATTATAATGAGGAAAAAATAGAAATAAATGTCAAACAAAAGGGGAATAGCTGAGTAAATTATAAAGCATCAACTCAGTGGCATTTTGTGCAATCATTAAAAATGATAAATGTAAAGACTACTTAGCAATATGGAATACTTTTATGAAATAATGAAATTTAAAAATGAGCGATAATATTCTATGATACCATGATTAATAATAGAAGGTAATGATAAAAGGTAAAAATAATATAAAGGAAACTTAAAAAGAATAACACATTTTTCGGGACAATATTATCTTTGTTCATTCCTTAACATACTACTTGTTTAATAGATAATATTTTGAATGAGGGGTTCATATGTTAATGTGATAGGATAATTTTTTAAATCCATTCTCCAATGATTTCAATATGGCCAAGAGGCATAACCAACAGGTACAACCCACTATATTTATATTGAGTAGATAGGTTTGGATAGGGGGCTACTACTTCTAAATGGTTTTATCCTGAAGACATCATGTTTCAACCCAGAAGATGGGATAGAAGTATTTTTTTAATGTATTTTATTGACTTTTTACAGAGAGGAAGGGAGAGGGATAGAGAGTTAGAAACATCGATGAGAGAGAAACATCGATCAGCTGCCTCCTGCACACTCCCTACTGGGGATGTGCCTGCAACCAAGGTACATGCCCTTGACCAGAATCAAACCTGGGACCCTTGAGTCCGCAGGCCGACGCTCTATCCACTGAGCCAAATCGGTTAGGGGCAGAAGTACTTTTTTTTTATTGCCACTACCTGGGAGCTAAATATCAACAACCTCAAAGGTACAAATATAATGGTCATTCAGATGGTAAGTGGGAGAACTCATCGGACACATTTATTGAGTGTTCTCATATTCAAAAACCTTTGGTATGCCTGAAGAGAGGATAGAAAGGAATACTCCAGGGCAGCGGTTCTCAACCTGTGGGTCACGCCCCCTGAAAATACATCCTGCATATCAGATATTTACATTACGATTCATAACAGTAGCAAAATTACAGTTATGAAGTAGCAACGGAAATAATTTTATGGTTGGGGCTCACCACAACATGAGGAACTGTGTTAAAGGGTCATGGCATTAGGAAGGTTGAGAACCACTGCCTAGGGGCTCAACTCTAGACTCATCTGGACAGATGCAGAAGCAATCAATAAAATATGGTGATAGGACTAGAATGGAATATAACAAAGTACCATGATCGTATTGGAATATAATGTGTTCCTCCATTGTGTGCAAGGCTTAGCATAAACTGTTACAATATAACTCTCTTTAGATATCAATGCTCACTTATACTAACCCGGGGTCCTCATGTCATTGGCACTTCTTTTTACTTTTTACCCATTAATCCTATCTTATCCTCACACTTTCCCTAGTTAACTTAGATAATTTGAGCTATTAATTACAACACTTGTTTTTAATAATCCTCTGATCTTGTACCTTGTACCCACCTTGTAAACTCTGTGTTTTGAATTTCATTCCTTCCCATCTGTTGATATTTCGTTTATTTTATATATTTTTAATTTCTCCCTCTCTATTGGATTACTCCTATCTACATTTAATATGGACAAACAAAAGTACTTCTTTGTTTCACTTTTTCCTTCAGTTACTGCTTTGTCTTTTTGTCTTTACAATTAATTTGGAATAGTTATCTATATTCACAGTCTACCATACTTCTTTAGTTCTTGCCTCTCCATTCACTCCTTAAGTCACTGTCATTTGACGTAATCTAGTCCTAGTTTATCAGTAAAACAGTTCCAGATGACGTCATCAATGTCCTTAGTTGCTAATTAAAATGGATGTTTTGGGTGGTCATTTCACTCATTCTCATTTTACTTGATGCTCAAGAGTCTGACAAGGGTGATTGCTCTCTTTTTATGAAAGTCCCTCTTCCATTTCCTTCAATGACAACATATTTAAAATAGTTTTCTTCTTCCTCTACTTTTTGCTTTTATTTATTGGCTATTCCATCTGCACCTATTCTTAAATGCTGGAGTCTCTCAATGTTAGGTGATCAGCCCTCTTCAGTTTCTTTATATGTCTTTTATGGGCAATTTCATGCATTTTTAAACTTCACTTACCAATTTCTTTTAATGTTATTTGCCTAGTTAACATCTGTACTTGGATGCCTCACTCTACAAACTCAACATGCCCTGAACTAAACTAAACTAAAAACTTTGCTCCATGCTGCTTTTTATCTATGTTATACTTCTCAGTGAATAACACCAATATATAAACAGTTGCATAGGCCAGAGTCTGGGATCCATGTTTAATATTTCCTTATCACTCATCCTTCCATTCAATCAATCACAGAAGATAGGGCCAATGCCACAGAAGGCAGAAAGAGGAGAAGAGACATATGGTTCTTAGTAGTATTGCATGATCAAGGTCTGCATGAAGCCACACCCATGCCAGACATTAATTACAATTAGTGTAGTCAATAAATGTAATGTGTTGGTTACTTGTAAAACAATCGAATCATGACCTGTTATCCCCTATTATCCCATCACGGTTGATGCTTTCTCTTCCTTTTTCTCCTTGTTTCCCTCCTATTTCTTTGCCTCTCCTTTCTATTCTGTTGGCATTTTCATCTTCCTTCAAGCTACAAAATGTTAACATTCCTCTAATATTCTTAGCTCTCTCTCCTTTTTTTCACTTGATACTTTCTCCATGTGTGATCTCATCCATGCTCACAGATTCAATTATCATCTAGTCACAACTGATTCATACAATTATATCTCTAGGCCATAATATTCCTATGAGTTCCAAATTTGTATAACCAACTGCCTATTTTACATCTCCTCCTGGGTATTTCAAGGACATCTCAAATTCAACATGGCCAAAATTGAATGCATAATTTTCCTTTTCTCCCTCTCCCTGAGTCTGCGCTCTGTCCTTTTTTCCCAATCTCAATAAATATCAGCAAGAGATTTCCAGGTGCACAAACCAGATCATTAAAGTCATCCATGGCACCCTAATTTTCTAATCTAGAAAATGTAAATTACTAGTTAAAAACTTCAGTGGCTGCCTATTTCTTTTAGGGTTAATCAACTTCCTTTTTTATCCTTGCCTGAGGAAATTTTTATTGATTTTAGAGAGAGAACAAGGGAGAGAGAGAGAAAGAAACATTGATGTGAGAGAGAAACATTGATAATTGCCTCCCATATATGCCCTGACTGGATATTGAAACTGTGACCTAGGTATGTACGGGACAACACTCCAACAAACTGAGCCACCCACCCAGGCAGGGTGAACTAACTTCTTAATATGCTGTATATGATCCTATATGATTCAAACTCTATCTACTTTGTCAACTCAGATAAAGCACCTTCTTCACTCTTTGCACTCTGGTTACACTATTGCACTGTTCTTTTGCCTATACTTAACCATATCTCTCCCATCACGGAATCTTTGCACATGCACCCCTTCCCCAGCATCCCCATCTGAAACATGGTTGTTTTCCCCAATTTGCCTAATTACCATCTGGTCACGTTTCACATTTCACCTTAAGTGTTATTTTATCAGAAAAGCTTTTTCTGATCTCCTTGGCAACATATCTATGATACATTCACACTGTATGGATATCTTTCTACTACAGCATTTGCCACAGATATACAAAATATACTAGTATAGTTGTGTATGTGTGTCTCTCCTCCACCCTACTAGTCTGGAAACTCTAAAGGAGGGACTTTGACTATATTTGCTTACTATTATTTAGATATATACTAGAGGCCCGGTGCACGAATTCATGCACAGGTGGGGTCCTTAGGGGTGGCCTGCAGAGATCGGATGAAAACCCACAGTCCAACGCCGCCTGCAGCTCCTACCTGCTGTTTCTGCATATCCTGGCCCCACTGCACCTTTCCCCAGGCTCATGCCCAATCAGTCCTGATTGGGAGAGGCTCGCACTGCTGCAGCAGAGCTCACCAGCCATGAGCCCTGCATCTGGCGCCCTCCCAAGGGGAGTGGCCTGTGGGATTGGGCGAAACCAACTCTCCGACATCCTCTGAGGGGTCCCGGATTGCGAAGGCACAGGCCAGGCTGAGGGACCTGGGAGGAACTGTGGAAGGGCTTCAGGGCATGTCCAGCCCCATCTTTCCCAGTCCTGATGAGGGCGAGCAGGGCCGGCTGGCCGGGAAGAGATGTAGAAGTTTGGCTAACTGGGGAGGGACCATGGGAGGGTTCCAGGGCATGTCAGCCCATCTCACTCAGTCCTGATCAGCCGGACCCCAGGAGCAAGCTAACCTACTAGTTGGAGCGTCTGCCCCCTGGTGGTCAATACATGTCACAGTGACTGGTCAACTGGTCAACTGTCCGCCCTGTGATGGTCAGTGCACGTCATAGTGAGCGGTTGAGCGGCCTTAACATTTCATTAGCATATTATGATTTGATTTGTTGAACAGTCGACCAGTCACCAGACGACCAGACACTTAGCATATTAGGCTTTTATTATAAAGGATAGTACCTGGCATTAGTGCTTGGCACATGGTAGATACTCAATATATATTTGTTACACGAAGGAATGAATGAGTGAGTGAATTTCTTTGCTGTCATACTTAGAGACTGTTTCACATACTGTGTTTGAACCTGGACACAATCAATAGTGACTATATTTATCTAATTTGGCAAGTAGCTAATTTTTAAGAGGTTGAAGTATTAATGAGGAAAATGAAAAGAACTGCCAATATTTACTTGAGAAAATGACAGAAAATATAAAAGGTTATAGATTCCTAAGGGCTTATTTCAGGGAAAAGTCATTGGCTTGTAAAATCATGCTTGTCAGTGTAGCCCAGAAAAATTAACTGGAAAAAAAGAAAAGAAAACTAGAGCAACTGGCTCATAGTAAGGCATATGCATCCATGACAAAATAGCAGTAAAATAATAACTAGAGTTTATAGCCATTTATACTAGAAAATGTAATCAGAACCAGAAAATCTGTGCTCCCTTTCCAGCTCTACTATTATCTCATGGCTTGGCTGGTTCAGTCACTTAAATATGTCTAACATGCCTTCATCAGTAAGTTGTCTGTACTAATTCCACAATTCTGATTCTGTCATTCCAGAAGAGTTTTATATGCATTGAGACTATGAGTTACTCAAAGGAAGGGACCACAATTATTCACTGATGCACTCCCCAGGGTCCAGCATGCAACATAGTTCCTAGTAGACTGTGTTGTTACTCTTGTTGAATCACTTATCCTATAGCAAACCTTTAAGAATACCTTGAGTTGCCCTAGCCAGTGTGCTCAGTGGATACAGTGTGACCTGTGGACTGAAGGGTACTAGATTTGATTTCAATCAAAAGCACATACCTGCATTACAGGCTCAATCCCGGACCCTGGTTGGGCAATTGCTGGAGGCGACCAATCAATGTGTTTATCTCACATTGATGTTTCTCTTTCTGTGTCTCTCCCTCTTCCTTCTACTCTCTCTAAAAACAATAAAATTAAAAAATAAATAAATAAACACCAAAGGGCCAGCAAAAAAAAAATCAATGGGAAAATATCCTCAGGTGAGGATTAACACCAAAAAGAATATCATGAATTAATAAGTCTCTCATAAAAGCTTATGAAAAATTTATGTGTGTGCTAGTTATGCATTTTTGGGGAAACAATAGCTTTCATAGTATAGTCAAACAAAAATAATAAGGCCTCAAATGTGGAGTTCTTGAATATTTAGGTTACCTCCATAACTCCTGTTGTACTCATTGTACACAACTCTGTTAGGATTACCTTGATTTATCACCATCTAACCCACTTTGTAAGTTGTTAATAAGTGAGTCTTGTGGATTTACCAATAGTTTAGTAGGTGCTGGGGGAGAATGCAGTGATAAACAGATTTAGAAACAGTAGTAAACAAGAAATATTATTGTCCTCAGGAGACTTAGTTTCTAGGGAGGGAAATTAATAAACACACAAACATGTGAAAATAAATCACAATGACATGAATACAAAATAAGTCATGAAAAAGAAGATAAAGGGTAATATAATAGACAATCACTGGGGTGGGAATGAGTTGAGAGGAGGTCAGGGAAGGTCCAGGCATTCGGGTTCAGAGTGAAAAGGGCACTCACTGCAAGAGGAGTCATAAGACACTAACTCCAGATAATAGCTCCTATTATCTGTGAAACCTTGGGTATCAGGAACCCTGTCTAAATTTCCATTTTCTTATCCTTTCAAATATATCCTATACTTACTTTGCATACTTCAAAAAACTATTAAACTTCTAAATTTTACTATTCAGGTGATTTACCTTCTTTGAAATTCAACAAGAAAGCATGGGAGAACATATTTGCCAATGATATTTCAGATAAGGATTTAATCTCCAAAATTTACAGAGAACTCATACAACTTAACAAAAGGAAGATAAACGATCCAATAAAAAAAAAATGGGCAAAGAACCTAAATAGACACTTTCGAAAGAGGACATACAGAAGGCCGAGAGACATATAAAAACATGCTCAAAGTCACTAATCATCCAAGAGATGCAAATCAAAACAACAATGAGATATCATCTCACACCTGTCAGAATGGCTATCATCAACAAATCAACAAATGACAAGTGTTGGGGAGGATGTGGAGAAAAAGGAACCCTCGTGCACTGCTGGTGAGAATGCATACTGGTGCAGCCACTGTGGAAGACAGTATAGAGTTTCCTCAAAAAGTTAAAGATGGAACTGCCATTTGACCCAGTAATCCCACTTCTAGGACTATATCCCAAGAAACCAGAAAACCAATCAGAAAGAATATATGCACCCCTATATTCATAGCAACACAATAGCTAAGATTTGGAAACAACCTAAGTGCCCATCAGCAGATGAGTAGATTAAAAAAGTGTGGTACATCTACACAATGGAATAATATGCCGCTATAAAAAATAAGGAACTTATACCATTTGCAACAGCATGAACAGCATGGATGGAAATGGAGAGCATCATGCTAAGTGAAATAAGCCAGTCGGAGAAAGATAACTATCACATGATCTTACTCATCTGTGGGATATAATGAACAACATAATTTGATGAACAAGAATAGATCCAGAGACAAATGGCAGGGGAGGGGAGTTTAGAGAGCAACTAAAGGACTCATATGCATGCATATTAGCATAACCAATGGACACAGACACTGGGGTGATGGGGGCTTGCCCGGGGTGGGAATGGTTGGCGGGGGAAGGGGGCAATCGGGGGAAAAAGGAGACATATGTAAAAACTTTAGACAATAAATAAATAAATAAATAAATAAATAAATAAATAAAAGAAGCAAATATATGACTAACATTACTTTGTTTTTAAATGTTTTCATAACTTTAGTTTATGAATTTTAATTATTTTGTATTTCAATTTTATTGTGTTTTATGCATTAAAAATGTTATCTGAGAAAAGATGTCCAAAGACTTCAACAGGCTGACAAAGGGGTCCATGACACACACAAAAAACTGGAGAACCTTTAGGGAGGCAGGAGGGAGGAAGAGGCAGAGCACAGATAATTTCTAGGGCAATGAAACTACTCGGCATGATACTGTCATGGTGGATACATGTCATTACACCTTTGTCCAAACCCATAGACTACATACCATCGGGAACGACCCTGATGGACTTTGGATGATAATATGTTTCATTGATTATAACAAATGTGCCACTCTGGTGGGAGATGTTGACAGTGGGGGAAGCTTTGCCTGTGTTGGGGTAGGAGGTTAATGGGGACTCTCTGTACCTTCCCCCTCAATTTTGCTGTGAACCTAAAACTGCCCTAAAAAATAAAGTCTATTTTTAAAGGTGAAAAAAAAGAAAAATGTAATTGTATTTTTGTTCTGTAATTAGTATTATCTCATGACTTACAAAGCACCAAACTGTTACCTCCTTGTGATTCAATAATTCTGTGTTGTCATTCTCTTCCTCCCAGTCTCTTTCTCCAGTCAACTACTCCTCACTGATTGGAAAGTGAGGTGGCAGAAATGAGTGGAGGGGCACAGAGGAAGGGGTGTGGAAGAGATCCCCAATGTTGAGCCCCAAATGTCCATGAGAACTCACTCTCTGCTTTCAGTGAATCACCAAATTTGTGAGTCAAAAACTAGATTATTTTTAGCCCCTGGCACAGAGGAAGAAACTATGGACGTATCTAAAGATGGCTGAAGAGGTAACATTCTCATCTTCTGAAGTGGGTACAGTCCATTTAAATGATGCTGGCACCACATGAAATCACAGTCCTGGAAACGTGATCCATTGGCCACTGGTTTTTATTTTTTCTGGAGAGGTGTCCCCTGAGTCACCAGTACATTTTGAGCTCACTCAACCTGATATTAAATATTCAGCGTCAATGTGAGAGAGTGTTACTGGTTCTTGAATCAAAATAAGAGTGGATAGCCAAATATTTATGATTTATGGCCCACGGCTTTACTTCTAGTTTCACTCATCTAGGCAATAAGACAATGAGACTATAAAATCAAATATTTAGTTTTAATTAGTATAAAGAAAACACACACAAACTGACAAAACATAAAATAGGGCCCGTCATATAGAGTATTGTAAAACAAAATGTTCTGATCTTCACCAATATGTGTAGCAGATCATTCAAACTTTTGAGAATTAGGAAGCAATCCTAAAGCTTTCTCTGGAGCCCCTGCAAAAGTAATCACTTCTTTTTAACTTTGCAAGTACTTTATTAGCCCCTCTCTTAATTGGCTTTCTACTTCTATCCACCTTGCATCATAGATTTTTATAAATATATTTTACTTCTCTATCAAATCCTAATCTCAAAGGTCAGGATTTGTGACTATCTTACTGAGAAGGTGAGAGGTAGTGTTTCAACACAGTGTTTTATTTAGAGCCTGGCATTTAGTAAGTGGCTAATAATTATTTGTGAAATGAATGCATGAGTCAAAGTTTTAGGACTCATTTAAATAAAACTACATGTGTTTTATAAAAAAAAAATACCAATGCAGTATAAAAAGTCTTAAATGTTTCTTAAGCAATGTTAAAAATGTATGCAATAGTTCTCTCTTTAAAAAAAAAAAGTTTAATGGCTAAGAATACCAAAACCTTTTTAAAAATGAACTAAATCTCTCACAAAACACCCTCCTACAATTTTATCTTTCAGCCTCTCTTAATCCTAATCGCACAATAAGACTTTTATTAACTCTAATCGCTCTTTGATCAGACATTTGATTATTTAGCCAGAGGCTACATTGTAGATTCTAAATTGTTCTGCACAGTTGTAATTACCATATGTTTTCATTTATCTAATTCTGTTAGCTGGCTGTTTACTGAGTGGTCTTAGTGTCAATCAATTATCCTGCTAGCCCATGCATCAAAAACAATTAGAATGGAGCTTAGTTCTCTAGGTGTAGTCATTAGGTTATTTTATTACACACTTCCAGCCTATTAGAGGGCAACCAGAAAAAGATGAATAGGAGATTTTCAAATGTAGTTTTATCACTGATACCAAGTACAGATCTTCTGGGGACGCATCTGTGTGGTTAACATTAAGATCCAAGGATATAAGTCTTTGAAAACATCATTAAACACTTAAAAAGTGAAGCTATGTAGATCTAAGTAAATAAAAAAAAATCCATGTGAATTGACATTTTCTTTCAAATGCCTGGAAACCAGGCTTCTCTAGTTAACACAAAAATTGTCCTTTGCCAGACCAATATATTTGATATGGTCTGCTAGTAATATTTTTTTTTCCAATAAATACTTAGTGTTTCCAAAAATTTCAAAACATAATTTCACTTCTCAAAAATTTATCACATATTTGTTAAAAATTCCTACAGTTTGACTAATTCTATATGCATTACTCTGCATACATTATTTGGCTCCTTTCTCCATTCCTTTTTTCTTTAAATAATAAATTTTTATTGATTTCAGAGCGGAAGGGAGCGGGAGAGAGAGATAGAAACATGAATGATGAGAGAGAATCATTGATTGGCTGCCTTCTGCATGCCCCTCACTGGGGATCAAGCAAGCAACAGGGGCATGTGCCCTTGCCCGGAATCAAACCCGAGACCCTTCAGTTCGCAGCTCTATCCACTGAGCCAAACCAGTGAGGGCTCCTTCCTCCATTTCTTTAGTCAAACAGCCCCTGAGCCTATGCCTCTTGCTGCTAAAGACATTGCATGCAAAACGGAAAATGCAACACAGCTCCTGGGCTCAGAGTCTTGTTTCAAGGATTAAAGCAATGAGTCTATGCCACTAAGGGTGCAAATGTCACAAAGCACAGCAAGCACATTAGATTAATCATAATTACCAAGTCTTACGGGGTATTTGGCATTTTATTTTGTTTTGTTTTCCCACAATAAGAATAATTAGCTTTTTGGGGGGGCGGGAGGGCGGGGAGGATTCTAAGCTTTATCTGTGTCATGGACCAGGGATCTCAATCAATGGTATGAAGGTTGAAGAGCCAGAAGTGAGCCAGAAGGATTGAAGAACATACCTGATCATGGGAATCTCTAAATTTATATTTTATTAATTTTTTAATTTTTTATTTCTTATTTTTTATTGTTTAAAGTATTACAAATAGTAGTACATATGTCTCCTTTTCCCCCCATTGACCTCCCCCTGGCACATGGCCTCACACCCCCCTACTTCCAGTGTCTGTGTCCACTGGTTATGCTTATATGCATGCATACAAGTCCTTTGGTTGATCTCTTACCTCCCCCTGCCAACCCTCTCCTGCCTTCCCACTATAGTTTGACAGTCTGTTCAACGCTTCTTTGTCTCTGTATCTATTTTTGTTCATCAGTTTATGACCTTTATTATATTCCAAAAATGAGTGAGATCATATGGTATTTATATTTCTCGGACTGGCTTATTTCGCTTAGCATAATGCTCTCCAGTTCCATCCATGCTGTTGCAAATGGCAGACAAAAAGGAACCTCTTGCACTGCTGGTAGGAATGCAGAGTGGTGCAGTCACTTTGGAAAACAGTATGGTGTTTCCTCAAAATATTAAAAATAGAACTGCCATTTGACCCAGTGATCCTACTTCTAGGAATATGTCCCAAGAAAAAAGAAACACCAATCAGAAAGGACATACGCACCCCTATGTTCATAGCAGCACAATTTACCATAGCTAAGATTTGGAAACAGCCTAAGTGCCCATCAGCAGATGAGTGGATTAGAAAACGATAGTACATGTACACAATGGAATACTATGCTGCTGTAAAAAAAGAATAATTAATATTTGTTGAGTACTTTAAATATACCAGAGACTGTTCTAAAGACTGAAGATGCATTGAATCATACAGATTTTACAAGAATACTATGAGTTGGTTGTGATTAGATATCTTTATATTATAGATGAAGAGAATGAGGCACAAGAGGCTGAATAATTTGCAAAAAGCACTCAGTAAGTGACAGTGCTATGGTGGAAACAGAACCATTATGCTTTTAAACCATTCTACTCTAAGAGTGGTTCTCAAACTCTATAGTGTGCATGAGAATCACCAGGTAGGCTTGTTAAAACACAAATTGTTGGACTCCACTCAGAGTTTTTGATTCAGTAGGCCTGGCTAGGGCCTAAAAAATTGCATTTGTAACAAGTTCCTGGGAGATGTTGACATTCTTAGTCTAAATATCACTCTTTGAGAACAATTGCTCTACAATATTCCCAGCCTCTAACAGTCTCTTCAGTATTCCGATTTACCCACTACCTCATCATACTCTTAACTCTCCGTAAGGAAGCTCATCACTTCCCAGAAAAAAAACAGGACCCCACAGGTCACATTTCTCCCAACTTATTTCTGTTCTCTCATATCTCCCTTCTCCAACTAAATCTTATTATTTCCCTCATCTTTTTCTCTTTCACATTTGTAAAAGTTTGCTCTTCAAGGTCAGTTTCCCTAAATGTGGACTCCATCACTCACACCCTCTTGAGATCTTATTTAACAACATGGAATAGTATGCCAAATTAGCATAAGTTGTATATTATTAAAATACAACTTTATTTTTGTGTTCCCTTGTCCTTTACATTTATTCAGTGGAGGAGTCCCTCCCCTCCACCACCACTAGTATAAAAATCCAAACAGTCCATGACTTTTCTGGTTATTTGTAGGTAGTAGAGAGCTAATCACTTTGACTCACAAATAGAGTATCTACTAAATCACAATCTGGTCCCCAATAATAATAATAACTCTGAACTCTTATCAAACTGAAGATTCTCCTACTGTAGGCAGGCCTCCTGTCATCAAGGAAAAGAATGTGGTATTCTGTGTTTTTTACTCTCTCCTTTTCTGCTAAGAAAGGGAAGGTAGAACATTCTTATTTGAATAATGCAGTCATAAAATGGGTTATGCTGCCTAATCCTGTTACACATTTAAAGCTAACTCTTTGTTCATGGAGCAGTTTGAGGGTTCTTCAGAAGTTCCTCATCTGATTACTTTTCACTGTAGCTGTTGTGATTGGCCAGTGGATTTATCCCCCCCACCTTTCCCCTAGTACCCTGTATGGTTCCATCTCTCTCATTTGCAGGCTTCATTTTTTCCCAGACTACTCCTCAAATATTAGAGAGTGTACCCAGGTTTTCACCCTTGACATCTTATCTATATCCTCTTTGTAGACAATTTCACCATTCAACACATTGTTGCCAATTACAAACTGATTTTCACTAGATCTCCACTTTCCATCTCAAATTTAATAAGTTTAAAACACCAAACTCCAAAAACACTCCTCTTTGTATCTCTAGTAGCACTCGATTTCTCCATTTCCTCTAGTATTCAGTCTTCAATTCCACCTTTAAAAAGTAGAAGTAACAGCTAGCATCAGAAGCAAACACATAGTAACTATGTACTAGGTAGGTATTTGTAGATAAAGACACTTAAGTTTAGAGATGAAATACTTGCACAAGTCATAGAACCCATAGTTGTCCAGGATTTTATCTGGGCAGCTTCTTTAGGTCACATATGCTATGCTGTGTTCTTTGAATAACTCTAAAGTCTATTAATCCCCAAGCTTTAATTCATGCCTTATAACTTGGGTAAAATCCAATCTTCTTTCCACTGTAAGAAAAGCCCTTCATTATCTGGCTCCTGCATCCCTTTCTATTTAATCTCTTTCTACCTACCCATGAAACATCTGGACTGCAGCCACACTGAACTTGCATTCAAATTCAACTCTCATTAAAATGCCATGCTTTCTACCTAGAATGCCTGGCATCTAACAATCAAAAGGCCTTCAGGGCTCTGGCTGGTGAGGTGCCTTTCCTCTGTTTTCACAAAGCACCCTGGACATCCTTTCTCACAGTACTTACCACAGAATACTCACTATAGAATACTATACATTTTTACTTACATTTCCTTGTTTCATCCTAAACTAAACACAGCTATTTTGTTGGTCTTTAGCAGAAAGGATTGTGTTATAATCCTAGGAACTCAATAGACTAGAGTACATTTTTACTGATCTGTATTAAGAAAAAAACCCACAATCTTAATTACTCCTATTGCTTTAAGTATCAAAATCTATGAAAAGTGTTGAAAAAGAAACTCTACTTTCAGATACAACACATAATATGGATCTATTTACTGCATTAAAATAATTGTATATAGTTCACTTAAAATATTACTGTGGTGTAATAAAAATAGACCATTAAACAGTTTTAAATATATATATTGATTTCAGAGGGAAAGGGAGAGGGAGAGAGAGATAGAAACATCAATGCTGAGAGAGAATCATTGACCATTTGCCTCCTGCATACCCCTTACTGGGGATCAGCCCGCAACCCAGTCATGTGCCCTGGCTGGGAATTGAACCATGATCTTCTGGTTCATAGATCAACACTTAACCACTAAGCCACACCAGTCAGGATAAATAGTTTTATGGTATGGTTAAAATTTTTAAAGCACAAATATCCTCTTCATTCTTTGTGAAACAGAACTCAGATTTCAAATAAATTACTCCAGTAGGGCAATTACTTGGGATGAGTCAAACCCATTTTTGGTAACAATTTCAATTTTATCCATAGGCACCCTGCTGTACAAAAGTGGTGAGAACACAAATCAAGTGCTTAAATTTTCATAACAAATGTTAGTTCTCAACAGACTTATATCATGTTCAAAGAATATGATTGCTATTGAATCAACTGCACAGAATATTGGCACTTGAGAAACTCATCACAGAATCCAGCCCTGAACTGACTACTGCTTAATCCTAAAAAAGCTCACTTAAATCAGAGATATTTGAGACAGGCTGCTCAAGGGACAAGCTACTTTTTGCATTAGTTTTCTATATGTTGTCCATGTATTAATTTAGAATTTAAGTTATCTAAATTTCCAATAATCTCCAATATATTTACTAGTGATATTTCATTCTTGACTTTTATAAACGTGTGATATAAGAATATAGGAAGACATTTTTCTGTGCTTTTGCAAAATATATTGCCCTTATGTTATTTTGAAAGCCTTTAAAAATTTCATGTAAAATTCAGTCCAAGAAATAATCTGTCTCTCCAAATGAACTGGTATGTACTCATTTATCAAATAATTAAAATCATATAACATGGCGAATTGACCTTGTGGCTTTGACTTCAGGGAAGCCAAAATTTCTTCTAATTTATTTCTTGTTCCCTTGGTTACATTTTTAAAAAATATATATTTATTGATTTTTAGAGAGGAAGGGAGAAGGAGAGAGAGATAGAAACACCATTGATGAGAGAGAATCATTGATCGGCTACCTCCTGCACACTCCTTACTGGGGATCGAGCCCACAACTGGGCATGTGCCCTAGACTGGAATCAAACCTGGGACCCTTCAGTCCACAGGCTGATGCTCTATCCACTGAGCCAAACCAGCTAGGGCCCTTGGTTACATTTTGATGTTGCAATCATCATCTAATATTTTTGTTTAGACAATAAGAGAATATAAAAATAAATAAAAAGACAAATACATATCAACAAGTTGACAATAATAAGCAAATTTTCTTCTTTAAATCTCCTTGCATATTCTTGTTTTATCCAATCTGGTCATGTTAAAGATGATTTTTCAGTAACTGCAGAGTATTAGAGAAAGTAAATACATTAAAGTTCATCCTCTAATAACTTCCAAGAAGCCTAGGATTCAATAACTATTTATTGTGTATCTTCTGGCTATATAGTATTTTCTTTCTGGTTAACACATTACAAGCCTTAGGTAGTATTGTGTCAAAAAAATAGAAATCATCATTGACTCATTTTTCAGAACTAGTGAAATTATCTATAGTTATACTTGTTTCATATGTATATCCATATATACAGATATAGGTATAGACATACCACAAAATCAATTGTTAAAATATTAGATTTAATTATATTTGAAAAGCAAAAGTCCAATAACTGTATAGCTTATGTGTCACATAAAACAGCAATTCAAAATGTAGTCATTATTTAAAAGATTCATTTTCTATAGAAAGAAAATATAATCTTGGTAATAACTAAACCAGATTAGATATCGTAAACTTGGGCAATGCATGCTATAAATTATATGACCTATTCTAAAATTATATAATGGAAAGACTAAGATTTTTTCAAGGATTGTGAAATTTAAAAAAATTTAATTATATACTTTATTATATTTTGGGGGGAAATAAACACGAGTGTGAAGCAATCCATTTTTAAGAGACCAAGGTAAGTTTAAAACCCCAGCAAGTTTCATATTGTGATATTTGAACTGTATATTACAGGGGCACATGTCACCTACCATCAAAGCTTTGCAAGATTCTGAGCCCAGGCTTCTTAAATGTAGAAACTTGAACCTGAATATGTTTCAACCAACGTCGTTAGTTTGATAAGACTTCATGCTGAGGCTTAGACTTTATGTCAAATTTCTAAGGAAGAAAAATGAAGTGTTTCAAGAAATGGCAACAAGCATGAAATAAGATGATGTGTATTTACTGGAACTTTTTATTTTTTCTTAGCTCCTATGAAAGTAAGGGTTCACGGGACTAACAAGTTCTAAGATAAGATAAGGCAGAGGGACGTGGGATGAAATGTTTTTCAAAAGGATTGAGAATAATTGTAGACCTCAAAAAACAAGAAGTAAAAATCATACAGAGCATGCTGAAGGAAACAACAGTTAAATAAACATTTCTGAGAAACCGAACTATGTAGTAATATGAAAACCTAAACAAAGGTTATGAGGGAAGTTTGGGGTGACTTGAGAGTGAAAAAGGCACCTGTGAGGATGCCAAAGGTTTTGACAAGAGCTCTTTTAGAGTGAAAGTATTAGGTGTGCTCATATCAACACAATAAAGATCTATCTGTATTTAAACTATTTCAAAGAGAAAACAAGCCATTATATATCTGTTTGCGGTCCTTATTACAGTTCAGGAAAGAGTCCTAGAGTTTGCATCGCACCACAAGAGGGAACCTCACAGGTCTGATCGCTGTGCATCAGCATGGTCTGTTTGCTGCTATCACTGTCCAGCAGTTGGAAGTTATGCCACATTGCTTCAAGGCCTTAGAGTACTGTTTCTGCCTACTGTGCTTACAATCACTCCATTTCAGCTAGTCTATCAGCTGCTTCGACACCATGCTGTTATCCATCTCCCTCATATATCCGGACCAGTAAATCTGAATTTTAGTGAGCATGACTTTTTTGCTGATGTCCCAGGATCCTGCTGTTGTTGACCTTGTGCCATTAAATGTTAAATATAACTTGTGGGCAAAGTTGATGGAACTGTCCCAAAAACTAATTTTTTTTAATTTTTTAGATTTTAGTCTTTAATTCATCTACTGAAGAAAGTTTGACATTGTAATCATGAAATCCTAGACTTTTCTCTTTGGATGAGCTTAAATGCTTGGTCCTTGTCATAGTTTTATATACTTACCTTGAAAAATGTATTCTAGTCCATTTAAATCACTTTCAATTTGACTTTCAAGTAGACCAAGGTCTACTACCACGATTACAATGCATGACTGTGACACTATTTTAGAGATTATTTCATTTATTTTTGTGATTGTGTTTTGTTCAACTTTTGTCTCTTTAAATCTACCAAAGTTGATTCTGCTGAGCAAGCAAGTATCACAACTCATAAATTCTGCTTATCACTAAGTCTGATTATGCATGGCAGATAGAGTCAGCATATAAATGTATATGTAATTTCAGCAATCAGCTGAACATTCTTAAATTAATATCTACAGCTAGTAGTAGTAGTAGAGAGAGAAACATCAATCAGTTGTCTCTTGGACATGCCCCGACTGGGGATTGGACCCATAATTTGGTATGTGCCTGAACCAAAAATCCAAGCAGTCATCTTCTGGTGTTCCGGACCATGCACCAACCGAGCTTCTTCAGACAGGGCCATATTTCCATATTATTTTATCTAGTGAAAAAATTGGTTGGTGTAATTTACATACTTTTTTAGTTGATTATTTTATTATCTTTATGTACTTTTATGACACAATATCTATTTCTGATGCTAGCTTCCCAGCATCTTCAGATTAACCACATGTCACATACTTTTTGGATTTAGGAAAATATGTTATCATCTATAAGGGGAATGAACTAAAATGAGCTTTGAAAGGCAGAGCTGTGGACTTTTTACTGGGTCAGATATTACATATGGGAAGGAGGAATTCTAGGCAAGAAGTCATTGGCCCTATGGTAACAGAAAAGGACAAGAAACCAAATTGTGATGGAAATGATATTTATCTTAAATATCAGTTGATGTTATCAAAAGTTAAAATCTTTTGTCTCATAAAGAAGACAAGATAAATACTACTGAATTATACAAAATTGAAGCATTCCCAAGATAAGTATAAGCCTAGCTAAAGATAGAAAACCCTCTCCCCACAAAATCTAATACATATATGCATGTACATAATATAAAAATATGTACTATTATATGTACTTATATATTTTAACTTTTTAAAAAATTCTTTATTGATTAAGGTATTCCATATGTGTCCTTATCCCCCCATTACCCCCAACCCCCCACTCATGCCCTCACCCCCGCCCCCCCCGGTGTCTGTGTCCATTGGTTAGGCTTATATGCATGCATACAAGTCCTTTGGTTTATCTCTCCTCCTTACCCCCACCCTCCCCTACTTTTCCTCTGGATGGAACTGGATATTTCATTATGCTAAATGAAATATTTTAATTTTTTTACAACTTTAATAGTATTTATATGTACTATTGCAAAGCATGTCATGTTTTCTCTTTAGCTGTTTAGCTTAGCAGTTCCTTTAGAGTAGCAAATGTACCTTTACTCAGGGGAAGACAGGCATTTGTGTTCAAAAGATGTTTTTAAAAGTTGATTCTGTAAATAAAAGATACTGAAGAAAAAAAAACTCAAGAAAATTTTCTCCCAACTGTGGACCACTTTTATCTTTGAGATAGTAATAGGTATTCCAGAATATAAAACAAAACAAAACAAATATCTGCTTTGTATTCAAACAAATTTGGAAAACATGGACCAACAAAGCTGACAGGGGTTCTTTACTGTAAGGCTGTTTAGACTTTTAACTCTGCCTTCTACATTTTCACATAGAAAGGCTAGATATAGTAAAGTATGGCACTATTTGCCACAGACTTATTTATTCAAAGCATTCCTATGAATAACTCAAGAAATACAATTTGGGAAAAAATGGATAAAAACATAAACCAAGATACTAGTATACCACTCCTAATAGTTTTCCTGCATAGCTCTTTTATAATTGTGTGTGTTAGTAAGAAAAGCCATGCAGATTTCATATCTAAGCAGCTACCACAAAATCCAAAGCATTCTTTAAATTTGATCCATGTGATTGCCAATCCCATCCTCATGTAGTACCTGAAAATGTTTACCATAGCTCAAACAATATTCCATTTTTTTTAAAAAAAGAATGATGGCATAAAATTCCAAAATGGTTATTTGGATTCAAGGACATAAATGGGTTCAAGGATATAAATATCTATCAAGAAAAACTATCATTAAAAATCACACTGCCATATTTTTACCATGCCATTTTTTAAATCCATTTAAGAACCATTACTGAAAATAAAAGTTAGAATTATAGCTGGTTCACACAGCTTTTGTGAGTCGGACACGTTTAGAAAGCAAGAGGAATGTATTCCTAACCTCTCTACCTACATCCTGAATTCAATAGCCAGGCTGATGTGAATAAGTTCTTTGTCTTTCTAACATCAAAAGCATAAGCTCTAGTCTTTGTTTCCTGGTGGCAGAGTGGGAAGAACACTGAGGTGGGAGTCAGAAGTGAACCCTGGTCTTGGCTTTGTCCCTAGCCAGCTCTGTGACCCTAAGCAGAACTCAGCTGCAGTAGAGAACCTGGGGTCCTTTCGATTGTGGACACTCTGTAAGGTCAGTAATGAGATGAACTGCAGGACATTGTGTTGTCACTCACTATTCAGAAGTACATAAAACAAAGCCTGCCTAATGCTACAGTTCAGGCTGCTACTAGCAAGTACTTGTGAAAACTAGAAGAAAGCCATCACTTCTGGGAGGATGAATTATAAAATGTGTTTTTTTCTGAGAAGACCAAAAAGAAAAAGAAAAAGCCCCAGCTGGTGGGACAATTAACAAAAAAAAGCACCCTCTTCTCCAGCTGACATGGCTCGGCAAGCAGGGCTCAGGCTAGATTTCCACATCCAGTCTCCCCTCCACTGAGTCTTCCTCTACCATCTGTGGCAGCTCTCTTAAGACATCCTGTTGAGATTCATGTGCTGGACTTCCTACAATACCTCATTTTGGTATCACCTACCTGTTCTATGTCTCAATTTTCTCCCTCCACAGACAATGTGTTTAAGTCTTCCTAATAATGCTCTTCTCTTGGTTTCTAGCTACTGAGCTCTTAATCTTCTTCTCTGCATATCCTGGCTTGCATGAAGTTTCCATTCCCTTCCTCACCCAGCCACCTACAGTTAGCTCCTGACTACAGAGAGCACTGCGTTCTCAAGCCTGCCCACCTCCCTCTGCTCACTTGCTAATTATTGGGCAAACCCACTAGACACCTTTCAAGCCTTTTACTTGATCCCATTTTAGTCTATTCTCTGTATCATAAAATCACCATTCCATTAACTTTGGTGATAACCCCGTTTGAATGAATAATTCTCTTAATAGCTCTAATTTTAACTGCTTTTTAAAATACCAATGCCCTCCCAACCCCCTATCTTTTGTCCTCTTTTCAGCCTAGAAAGCTCTTTTAAAATATCTTCTCCATACCTGAGACTTCAACTTCTATTACAAACTGATGATTTACAAAGCTATAACCCCGACCCCTCTCCTGAACTCCAGACACCTACCTCTATTAGACAGTCCTTTCTGAAATCTTAGAAGCATATTAATTATGCAATACTGGTGACATCAAATAGGTCTTTTTTGTTTTATTCTGTGATTTCCTTTATCTTCCCACATTGCCTAAGCCATACCCACACTACTAAGGCAATTTATATCCCTACAAAAATGCCACATAAGATTTCAAAAGTTCCTTAATAAACTGCCTTTTCTAAGTGCCCCTTTTACCCCACCACTCAATTCCCTGGCTCCTACCTCTGTCTTGGTTCAAACTATCCTTTTCTCTACCTCCAGCTGCTTTAACTATAGAATTGAAATGATAACTCTCTCGCACATTTGTGGCATGAGTCAGATGAGATAATGCATAAGAGGCCTGGGACACTGCAGGAGTGCAATGCATGGTAGAATTATTATTGTTGGAATTATTATTTTTATTACTAGTAGGATTATGAGGTTCCATAAATTGCAACTCAACCATAACCACCACTAACTTTATTTGCTGTAATAATAGTTTAGAGTTGAGCTTGATCTGATTTACTCAATTAGCATTTTTTAAACTATGTAGCACTGAAAGGAAAGATGATAGACTAACTCAACATGAGAGATCCCAGCTTAATTTAGAATTGCAGACAGATACGGTATACTGAGCATCCGTTTTCAAAATTTTAATTAGAAAGCGCTCGTAGGCTATTCTGTATCAGACGAATAACTTGGTACTTACTGAGTCAAATCCAAAATGTGTTTGTTAGTTAATGAAACTATCACTGCCTTCTTCGTATTAATGGAGGATTTCCGAGTTTATCCAATAGTAAATTCTTTATCCTTTCAGAGTTTTAATCTCCGGGATTAAACTTCTCATGGGAAATATGAAATGACTATTTAGAAATTATCTGAGCCATTTGAATGTTTGTCTTAGAATTCCATACTACGTTCAAGTGAGCTTAGGTAAAGGGAGGGAAATACAATTTCCACGCTGAAAGCTTGGACTGAAATGTGACCGTCCACAGTAGAGGTTTCACAAAAGCACGCATTTGGGGTGAGTAAACTCAGACTGGAGAGGGTTTTTCACTAGACACATTGTGTCATATACGAGAGGGTGAATACTCTCTTCACTGGCTTTAATTTAAGATGGCATTTGACTAAGAAACTTCAATTTGATCCCTCCCTACAGTGCCTTCCAAATGCCTGCAAACACACAGGAAATTAAACTCTCCTCACATCCAAACAAAGCCTGACCCACCATTTGCCTGACTATGGAAGGAAATCTTACCAGCTTTTGATTGAGGTAAATAGAAAAAGACAAAAACAACTATATCTTTATCTTTATCTTTATCTCTTTCTCTATCTGTCCCCATCTCTGCCTCCATCTCCACTTCCACCTCCATCTCTGTCTCTACTCTGCCTCTATAGACCACATACATTCTGATGTTCATCTTGTTGTAAACCTAGTACCTCATATTTGGTTTTCAAAGCACAACTTCATTTTTAAAAACGTCCTTCCAAGTAAAAACTGTTTATAAACTGAATACACGTGTTCAAGCCTTTTAAAAACAGTTTACTGCTTTTCTGCCTCCCTGTACTCAGACCAGCAGGAGGCAGAAGCAAGAGATAGAAAAGATAGCTTGAGCAGATTTCCATGGGTCACAGAGAAGCTGCCAGTCACTTTTGGGGATCAGGAGGGAAATCACATTGTCGTATACTGTAATTAGTAAAGTTGGGAGGAGCTTAGAGGTGTCCTTAAAGATGAGGTCTGCTACATATCTTTGGTGTATGTTTTGGATACTACATTTTTAAATTCCCTTCAATTATTTCCCTGTATTATATTTACATCTTCATATGGAGCCAATGAGTCTCAGAAAAAAAAAGGTAGAAGAAAACAGAGAGCAATTTCTAGGAAATTGGCTAGAAAAATATAGATAGATAGGTATAATGTATATTTTAGTTCATCCAGCTAAAACATTTAAGTACATATAGAAAAAAAACAAAGAATTACAAAAATAAACTGTAGGTTATCAAATTCGTTTACAAAACTAAAGCCAAAGGCTTAAAGAATGTGCCATGCCTAAAGAATATGTCACAGGAAAATTAAAAATAAAAAGACAGATAAGAATTAATATTCCAATTCAATGTGTAGATAAAAAAACACACATAGTTTAAAGTGATATTTCAGACACTGATTTGCAACACTGATAATATGTACAGTATAAATTAAAGATACAACAGGCATGAATATTTATATGAAAAATATTGTATTTAAACATATAAAGAAAAGTATTTTATAACTTCAAGGGCAAATGGACAGAAATTTTAGAATAGAGAGAAAAAATAACTTGCCTCACTTTCTATTTTAACTTCTTGAGTATACCAAAGTTCTAAAACATAAAATTAATACTTATATATAAAGATAAATATATTACATATAAGGTATCATGTAAAAGTACCAAAATATCTGAATAAATCTTCAATAGCAGATATCCACATTTTCAAAAGACCACTGTAAAAATTAAGGTTATTAATAAAATTGCAATCCTTCCAAAACCCTTTGAAATTTAAAAATAAAAGGATTTCACAAAGAAACTATTGGGTAAAAGAAATCTAAAAATTCCATTTGGATATTAGTAAAAAATGACAGTGAGAATATTACATATCAATATTTGGGGGGGCACAAAGGTTTAATCAGAAATAAAAATTTTATCAAAACAAAAAGGCAACATACTGAATGGGAGAATATACTTGCAAATCATACATCTGGACAAGGGGTTAATATCCAAAATATACAAAGAACTCATACAACTCAACAACAACAAAACCTATTAAAAAGGGGCTGGTGACCTAAATCAGCATTTCTCCAAAGAAATACCAATGGCCAACAGGCACAGGAAAAAATGTTCAACTTCACTCAATATTAGGGTAATACAATTCAAAACCACAATGAGATATCATCTCACACAAGTTAGAATGGTTACTATGAAAAAAAAGTATGTGGAGAAAAGGGAACCCTGATACAGTGTTGGTGAGAACCTAAATTGGTGTAGCCACTATGGAAAACAGTATGGATATTACTCAAAAACTAAAAAATAGAACTACCATGTGATCCAACTATTCCACCACTGGATATTGATCCAAAATGCAAAAAAATATATATGAATTATATATGAATTAGGGAAGATATATGCACTCCTATGTTCATTGTAGAATTATTTACAATAGCCAGAATATGTTAACAACCTAAGTGTCCTTTGATGGATGAATGAATAAGGAAGATGTGATAAACACACACACACACACACACACACACACACACACACACTAGAATACTACTCAGTCTTAAAAAGGATGAAAACTTGCCATTTGAAACTTGCCATTTGAGACATGGACGATCTTGAATGTTAGGTGGAATAAATCAGAAGAGGAAAGACATATAGAATCTAAAAAAATAAATATAGAATCTAAAAAAATAAATAAATACAACTAAAACAGAAAGAGAGAAGAGAATGTGTAAATGGGATCAATGGCATGGTAAAGGATAATAACTAGACTTTTGGTTGTAATCACTTTGTAGTGTGTATACATTTCTATTTATAATATAGTACACCTGAAACTTCTATAATATTATATACCAATTTCACCTCAGCTGAAATAATTTTTCTCTGTAAATTCTTTATTAAGCAAAAATTTTAAATAAATTAACTAATAAATCAATTCAATAAAATAAAAAACACAAGAAAAGCAGGAAGAGACCTGTGTTACACTAAATAAATTGATGAATTGTCAAGCAGAAAAAAATAAGTGAATATTTTATTTGACTAAAGAAATAAAGTATAAATTTTTGCTTTACATAATACTAAGAAAAATAAAAAATATGAATACCATTTAAGAATGAGAAAGAAGATCCAAATTCTGAAAAATGTTTGAGAATGTGATATACAAACCTGTTAAGAATGAGAAAGAAGATCCAAATTCTGAAAAATGTTTGAGAATGTGATATACAAACCTGTGTAATCTAATATAGAGAGAGAGAGAGAGAGAGAGAGAGAGAGAAAGAAAGAGAGAGAGAAAGAAAGAGAGAGAGAGAGAGAGAGAGAGAGAGAGAGAGAGAGAGAGAGAGAGAAGCCTTGAAATACCAATGGCCAACAGGAAGCCTTGAAATATAAACAATTATAGGAGGAACTGGAAAAGATGGCAAAATGTTGAGGCTCAAAGTAATTCAAAGCAACTTCTTTCAAGCTTTCAAGAAACTAGTATTCCTCTGACATATAAATAACAAAGGAGCACAGAAAGCATGAAAGATTCTGAAAATCATTGTATGAACTTAGCACTACTGTGATATCAAAACATTAAGAAAAGAAAAATTTGTTGATCTCTTCTGCTCCTCCACCTATCAAGTAAATTTTAATGGGACTAACAAACAAACAAAAAAATAAAAGAAAAATTTACAGACAAATATTACATTTTTATATGCACATAAGTAAAATAACAGCAAACTGAATTTATCACAAACTTGACCAAGTAGAGTTTATTTCAAGAATGCCATTGAATGACATTTGTCCCTTGAATATTAGGATTCAATATTAATGTAATTCTTAGTATTATTAGATGTTAAAAAAATATATTGTCATCTTAATAAATAACAAAAATTTACATCTTAGGTTATAAAAAGCAAAAATTTCTTTCTTTCTCATGTATCAATGTAAGCATCATCAGTCCAGGCTTGCTCAATAGCACCAAGTTTGGGGAACTCAGACTTCTCTCTGAGTGTTTCCTGCTTCTACTGGACAAAGATGGCTCACTATTACATCTATATTTAGGTCCACAGGAAGGAGGAAAAAAGGAACTTCTCTTTATGTCCTAGTAGATAGAAAGTATCCACATGACCCATTTAAATGAGATTATTGATTGTCTAGGAATCTGAATAAAACAGCCATTATTCAGGGGTTCTCCAAGAAGACAAGAATGAATGTTCTTGCCATCAATATTTGCTTTAGATCACATGTTTCTTTTATTTGTTAGTATTTGATTCTGACCCATGAAAACAGAGGAACAATATTTCAATAGTTCTCAATACATTATAGCTACCTAAAAGATAATGAACTCTGGTATTTATATATGCCTTATGATCTACAGGGTTTGAACATCTGTTTTGGAGGAGAAAATTCTCATAATATTGCCTTTTTTGCCTTAATGCAGACAATGATTAATTAGTACTGGTTTATCCATGCAAATAAATTTCACATTTTTTTTCTCTGAGAAAGGAATATACTTTTAATCCTAAGATATTTAAAATTTATCTTATATAGTACTTGATTCTCATTAAATCACTTTACCCTCCAAATGGTTAATTCTTCTGTAATGTTATAACCCGAATCATAGTTCTGTAGCTACATCTCTATTATTATTTTGCTATTGATGGACTTTCACAAAGATGGCTAAAATCACCATTTCATGATACTCACCATATTATCAGTAATTGAAAAAAATCCAGCTCCATAGGATATAAATTCTCTGAAGAAAATAAAATCCTCCATGCGTTGAAATCAGTGGGGAAAATGAATTTTCCAATCCTTACAGAATTCTGTAAGGTGTTTACTATGCATTATTTTACTAATCTTCCATAGGATTCATGTCACTTAAGATCTCTACAAGCTCTAGGAAAGCTTTTTCTATGTAGCTTTTATATTAAAAATAATTCACTTCACTAGTAAAAATATTAATCAATTATATTTTTGCTAATAATTGGCATCAGATTACAATTTATGCTTTCATAAGATAAACTATGTTTATTCTGGAATATTCTGTATGGTCTCAAATTGTATTAATAATACTGATATATGTAATAAAATGTTTTCAAAATGAACTATTTGACTAAACTATAAATTAAATATTAAACATTTCCAAGGTTCTTTTTCTCATCATTAGATCATATATTGAAAGTTATAAAAGAAAAAAATTTAGAATAATTTCTAAACATTCATATGTTACTATTATTCTCCAACTATTTTTTACCTAAAGTTTTAGTCAAGCAATTACTGGTTTCCTGTTTATGTTCCATAATCCAACCTATCAGTCAAACCGTGATTATGCCCAGACATGATGTCACACCTATCTATAGCATTACTTGATTGGCAAGAAAGCTGGTTATACATGAAACTGACATCATATCTTTGCATAAGAAAGCATTCTTTTGACATTATATTTGTCACAAACTTTTTATGTGAAAAACAATGAGAAGCGGTTATTTTTATAGAATTGCCCTAGTGCTGTAATAGTCTGTATTTTCTAAGAGAATAAAAAATATATAAAACCTATTTTTAGACTTATTACATGCACCTTGAAGCACATTTGGGAAAGTTTGTTGAATGCCACACACAATTCTTTATTTTTTATTTTTTTCCTTCTTGATAGGGCACAGCATAATGCTCTATGACAGAGGTTAGCAAACTATGCCTCATAGGCCAAGTTCAGCCCATCACCTGTTTTTCTGTGGCCTATAAGTTAAAATCAGGTTTTGTATTTTAAACAGTTAAAACAATTTAAAAATTTTTTAGTTCATTACTTATGACAATTATACAAATATCAAATCTCAGTGTCTACGAATCAAGTGTTATTAGAACACAACCACACTCATTGTTAATGTTTTATCTATGGTTGTTTTTTGTTTATTTGTTTGTTTGTTTTGTTTGTTGTTTGTTTGTTTTGCTACAATGGTAATTCAAATATTTGCAGCCAAGATCATATAGCCTCTAAAGCAGTGGTTCTCAACCTTCTGCTAAATACAGTTCCTCATGTTGTGACCCAACCATAAAATTATTTTCATTGTTACTTCATAACTGTAATGTTGCTACTGTTATGAATCGTAATGTAAATATCTGATATGCAGGATGGTCTTAGGCGACCCCTGTGAAAGGGTCATTCGACCGCCAAAGGGGTCACGACCCACAGGTTGAGAACCGCTGCTCTAAAGCCCAAAACATTTATGATCTGGCCCTTTACTCAAAAAGTGTGCCAATCTCTACTCTATGATCTGTTGATACCTAAAGAAGTTTTTATAGATCCTGCAAATACTCAGTATCATTATTTTTAGATTCCACTGATAATTCCATGTGTGTGAGCTAACCTCCTTTTCCTGTATTGTGTGTGTGTGCATATGTAGCTATGTAAGGTAATATAAATAAAATGATGAAAATATACTTAAAAGAAGAGTCCAGAAATAGAAGCTTTAATTGTAACTTGTCCTCTGTGTCTGAACCCTAGTTAGTATGGCTTAATATGAATAATAAATTATGAATGAGTTCTAAATAATCAGGTATTACTTCTCTTATTGCTTCAAAAGTAGATTTGTTTCTGCTCAAAGAGTATGCATGAAGACCAGGGGACATAACAGAAGAAACAAATTAAGAACCGATATTTGGAATAGTTGGCAGATGGAGTGAAATGCTGATTCCACTTTAACCTAACAGCTCATTTATCTTGCAAAGCAAATTTCCTATACATTTTAAATGCAGGTTTCCCAATGACAACAGTTATACTTCTATGCACTTCAATGATAATAAAAATAATAATATTTTACATTTATCTCAAGATTTACAATTTAGAAAGACCTCTTAGTGGTGACTACTGATGCGGATGATTAGTAAAGAATGCTTCATTTTGCAGAGTCCTGTTATAGAATGCACTGTGTAGATGAACCAGGTACTATCTGTGGGTCAAACTTGATTCTTGTTTCTTAAGAATAGTTAGTTGAAGGCTCGTGAGTAGGCAAAATTCAGCAATAAGCATATATTACATTCATTTCAGTCTTTTTTAAATAAACTATGGTAGTATAATGATGATAATATTTTAGATTTTTATAAATTGTTTCCATATACACCATTTGTAATTATAAAATGTCTCTCAGACACCTCATTTATTGTCAAAGGGCTACAAGTTTATCACCAAGACTTTTATCCTTACTGTTTGGTTTTAGAATCTTTGGTGGCCATATAATTTTTCCACACATTTGTATACTTTTGATAGTTAAATGAGGGATCATTAATAATTACATCAATAAAATAGATATAAATTAGAATAGACCCGGGCAATCCAGGACTGTCCACCATTAACCAGGATATCACCCTAGTTCTGCACCCATTTGGAGAACAATAAATTCTAAAAATTAACAGAATGTACTTCAAAAATGATAGTGTCTGTTTTATGAAGTTCTTCCTGCAAGATAATTAATAAGTGGTATTTTTGTTTACACAGAATTTTGTATTGTAGTAAAACCACCTAAGTCATGATAATAAGATTTTGGTATATTCTATCTAATAAAGAGATAATATGCAAATTGACCATCACTCCAACATACAAGATGGCCGCCCCCATGTGGACACAAGATGGCCACCACAAGATGGCCAGCAGGGGAGAGCAGTTGGGGGGGTGACCAGGCCAGCAAGGGAGAGCAGTTGGGGAGACCAGGCCTGCAGGGGAGGGCAGTTAAGGGTAATCAGGCCAGCAGGGGAGCAGTTAAGGGTAATCAGGCCAGCAGGGGAGCAGTTAGGTATCAATCAGGCTGGCAGGGGAGTGGTTAGGGGTGATCAGGCTGGCAGGCAGGTGAGCGGTTGGGAGCCAGCAGTCCTGGATTGCGAGAGGGATGTCCAACTGCAATCGGGGATCGGGCCTAAACGGGCGGTCGGATATCCCTTGAGGGGTCCCAGATTGGAGAGGGTACAGGCTGCGCTGAGGGACACCCCCCCGTGCACGAATTTCATGCACTGAGCCTCTAGTATTAGATAAGAAAACCTAGTACAGTAACTTGATTTATAAATTGTTTTCTTTCACAATCTATTATATGATTAAATATAACTAATTTCCCTTTACTAATTTTTTAAAATAATTCTAATAAATAGCAGAGTTGATAATCACTCATTGAAGGAGAAGGATTAAAAAGAAATTTTAAGTACTATAAAAAAATTAGTGTCAAAACAAAAAAATAAAATAAAGAAAAGCAATAAATACTTACGATTTATTTTGATGTAATAAACATATGTTCTCTCTATAACAAAGTCCACGTGGCTATGGTTATAAATATAGACTTTAATTTGTGAAGGGGATATTATTGAATATCCAATTCTGTCACTTGCTTTATAGATGAAATAACCACAGTGCAGATCATTATATCTATCTCTTATTACTATATCTATCCTCTTGCAGTTGCGAGCAACATAAATATAACTCAGACAGGCTTAAGCAAAAATAAGGTCATTTTTTAGCTGATGTGATTGAAAAAAAGATGTGGATTAAAATTAGACAGAACTCAGGAATAAAAGGGTGTCACATGGCGTTTTGAGTGAGTTCTGCTCTCACGGGCTATATGGCTGCCAGCAGCTCCAGGCTTACATTTTCCTCCCCAGTGACTTGGTGGAAAGGGTGGCACCAAAGTTGGGGACTTGAGATTCATTGGCTCTGATTGGGGCTTGTGCCCATCCTTAAAGCTGTCTCTAGCGGGTAGAATACACTGTCTAGGCCTGGGCCACATGCCCATCTGTGGGTCTGTAGGAAGGAAGGTGCCATGCCTAAAGTGTACGGACTGATGGAATGGGAAAGAGGAGTTTTTCCTAGAGTGGCCCTACCCAATGTCTCCCCATCCCCAAATAGTGTCATTACCAAAAGAAAGAGAAATGTGGCCAGGTACAATATCAGGTGTGATATTAATGTTCACTAAGTATGGATGCCTTTGATCACAGACACATATACTTTCTACTGCACTATGCATCAATTATCTTGTGAAAGAAATATAGGAAATGGCTTAACATTAAACCATGGTGAAATAATGTGACTATATATAGATATACATTCAAATTTACAAAAAAGATACGGTATAGGTAACAAAGTACAAAGACAAGAATGGTACTTGCTCTTAAAGAAGTTACATCTATTAGGAAGATGATGAGAAAGGATCAACTCTGTTGTGGCTTCAGTATTATTAACCCTTTGAGTGCCAATCAATATCCTAGGAACTATGCTAAAATTGCCAAGGCATTTTTGCTGATTTTATAGCAGTTTAGGAAAAAAATTATGAATCGCAAGTAAATGAAGTTACATATTCAAAAACTTAAGGAAACCTTTGCTACATTTGTTTTCATCTTTGACATATATTGTTTGCTGATTGTATTATAAAATACTAGTAGAAAAAAAAATTGCCGATAGTGCTCCCCGGCACTAAGAGGGTTAATATACTAATCTATATGTACTGTTAAAAATGAAAATAAAAATATAAAGTCTGATATTATCAGGTAATATATGCATGTATTAGACTAATCTTAATAACTGAAAAATTACCACTAATTTTCCAAAGAAAAAAATTTTAGAATTTATTTTTCCCAGTTAGAGACACATTTTCTTGTAAAATCTAGTTAAGTAAATACAAACATTTTAATTTTTTATTAAAACCTCTTAATAATAAGTCTTAATCTATATATATATGCCTAAGCGACCATTATATCTATATCTATATCTATATCTATATCTATATCTATAATCTATCTATCTATCTATCTATCTATACGCCTAAGCGACCATTATGACTTGATGACCGGATGACTGGCTGGTAGCTATGGTGTGCACTGACCACTGGGGGCAGATGCTCAATGCAGGAGCTGCCCCCTGGTGGTCAGTGTGCTCCAACAGGCAATCTCCCACAGCTGGCCAACCTCCCGCAGTCCCTGCCCACAGACAGCTGGCCCCGATCAGGACTGAGTGAGATGACCCCCATCTGCCCCAATTGCCAGCCAGACTGAGGGACCCCACCTGTGCACAAATTCGTGCACTGGGCCTCTAGTGTAACTATATTTGCTTAAACTCTCCTTTGCATAAAAGCATATCTATTTAATAATATTAAATTTACAGCATATATTTCAATTCCGGAACTTTGTAAATATCAAAAAATATTTTTATCTCCTGGTAATTATACTTTTTGTCAGTGAATGCTTACCTAATATTTATAAATGAGACAAAAAACTTGAATAAATGAAAGTACTACCATCACAGAGCCAAATTTTCAAAGTATATCCCCAATTTTTTCTATTTGTTCAATACAGTTTATTGAACAAATTCAATTGAATTACTGTATTAATTATTATTTGGAACATCTTATAGATAAATAAAAACAATAATTTTACCAAATTCCCTTCATCTTCTTAATTATAAAAGGGTACGAATTCTCAATATAAAATGGTAAGAGGGTACCAATGTTTTTCTAAGTCATAGCAACCACACAACAACTATTTGTATCTTTCAATTGCTAACACTTAAGAAGTACTCGCTGAAGCAATTTCCAGGTCTATAAATGGAAATCTCTCCAGAAACAGATGGTTAAACATCCATCAAAATCAGAAGACACAATTTATTAGAAGCAACAAAGGTAATTGATCTGGCAATGCAAGACATAATGATTTCCTCCTGACACCTTGAAGTCTAGCAACACTCTGGTAAATCTACCATAATAAATCCTTATGAATTCTAGTTTTTATTTAATTTTCATTTTAGGATTATTGCAATGCCGTGCTTCACTTTCTGACATAATATTACATAGATATTCTTTAGTGTTTTTTAAACTGCATGTTTATAGGATGCCTTCATATTTTAGGACTTGGTTTTACCAACTGAAGTACATTTAACAATTCATCATCTTTAGTGTGAAAGTAGTAAAGGGAAGGTTTTAAAAGCACAATTCAGATGCCTCTTTTATCTCAGAGTCTATAAATTGACATTTATAGCACTGGTTATTAGGGGAATTTTTCTGAAAATATAAATAAGCAGAAGTCTAACTTACAAAATGCCCCAAGTCATATAGGAAGATAAATCTTTCTAATTATGTTTTGTTTACAATTTACTCTTTCCCATGTTGTAGATTAAGAAGTCTTATATTTCTTAAATGCATCATTTCTGCTAGAAGAGAAGAATGACTAAAGGCTGCATCATAGATATAGTTCCCGTTTTGGCAACTAATTATTGAAATAATTAAAAATATATTCAGAAAGGGTATTTATTTACACCTTGAGGATTTGCAACTATAATAAAAGACATCTAAAAATGGGCTATTCTTATAGAAAGGGTATTGTATGCCTGGAGAGAATGTGCGAGGAGCTATTTTTCCAAATGTCAATTTATACTGATTATCTAATTGTTTAGCTGTTTCTCTTTATATGTATCATTTTTTACATGGGTTGACTACAGTTATAAAACAGAGTAAAAGGAGATGTCTACACATAGGGCAAACCTTTTCTGGAGTATAAAATCATGATTTAAAAAAATTAACAAATTATCTTCCATTTTTTTAAAAAAGTATTTTAAAATGCGTAATTATGTTTCCTCAAATTCCTTTATTTTAGCTAGGATCTTTCTGAATTGACCCTAAATTTGCATTGTTTGCAATAAGTTAAAATTCCTAGACCTAGAATCACTATAAAATAAAACTCTAGGAAGAATCAGGGTAGTAAGCATTACTTCATTAAATAGTTCATAAGCACAGCTACTGGAGTTTCAGAACAGTTTGACAAACATCAGCATGCATCTAGCTGCACCCATTTTTAACCTTCCCTCCTGTTGCTATGGCAGAGATGACTTCCTTTCTATGAAAGATTTTCCTTTCCTGTGTCCTAGGTCCTATTCCAATACTCTCACTTTTTCAGGGACTATCTTTCTCCTGAAACTTTTATAATTTTCTGTTTACTCACTCATATACCATGTACAAATTGATTTTCAAACTGATTTTCTGAGTGTCAGGCAAACACACCTGCTTGTCTTTTAGTCACCTTCCCTTTTATGTTCTGCAGGCAACTCAAAGGCAATCTGGGGACATCCCCTGAACACAGCGTGTACATAATCCATGTAGTAATTATAAAATCAACAACCAACATTTAGTTACGTGTCTTGGGTTCCAGGCCTTATGCTACATGCTTGAAATTCCATATTTCATTTAATTCTGACACTAACCTCTGAGATAAATATCCTCGTTTTGTCAATGAAGAAATTAGAGCTTGGAGACTTTAAGTTAAATGAGTAGTGCCAACCAACTCTAAATGGCAGACCTGAGGTTGGAAGATAGGTTTTCCTGACAACATGTGTGCTCATAGCTGACCTTAATGCTGCCTTCCCATCGTCTCACAGCTCTATGTCTGTTGACGGTAACTTTAAAACACAGTCACTCATCTCTACTTGAGGCCAAATGTCAGGCCATTGAGTAGCAAATGAACATAGTTAACTGTATGACCTTTCAGTGGCTTGATTTCTTATAATAGTAGATACTATATTTGAGTAAAATGGAGAAATCACTGTTGTTGTTTTTTGTGTGTATGTATGTTTTTTTCTATCCAGATAGATTGCCTCCACTGTGCCAAGTCCCTGGATATCTACTTGATTCTACTTCATTTAATATGTATATGCCAATTGCTATAATTGCATATACAGATTAAATGAGTATATGCTCATTGCTGTAATGAATATGAACACTGAATGCTGGCACTTGGTATGTCGATAATAATTATATTACTAACCTATTTTTTGAACATTCATTATGTATGCAATTTTATCATACATTAAGCTAAAAACAAATTTTAAATTGCCATTAACAATACTTAACATCTATGTTGGACATTTTAAAGCAATTCTATGTGAATGATTTGAAGATATTGTGATATTTTTCATCCATAACATTAGTCTATGTGTAACACATGTTGTGGAAAAAGCATAATTTATAAAATAACAGGATATTTATTGAGGGTTTACTATGCAACAAGCGTTGTATTACATGCTTTATATATATCTTCATAATATAGTAAAAGAATTAACATATATAAAATGTTATATACATAGTGCTTGACATATAGAAAGTACTAATAATGTTCTTACTATTATCATATATTGGGAATATGTTATATAACATATAATATGGGAATATATTAATCCTAAGAACTAATCTGTGAGATAGATTCCACTATTGTCCACATTATATAGATAAGTTAAGACAATGGTCCCAGGTCTTATGACTTGGGTGAAACACTTTGGAGGAACATGCCATCTGACTTTGCCATCTGACTCTCAAACATGACACTACACTGCTACCTGAGTTGGGTTTTTGTGACTAAATGAAATGACCATTAAACATATGATAACCAATGGACCTCACCAATGTAAATTTTTAAAAATGATTCCATATTTCACCTGTCTTATTGGTAATGATTAAAGATAATGAGAATCTCAGTGCATAGAGGCCACTGCAGAGGAAGTCTTTTCTTTTCCACCAGTGGAAGTGTAAGAACAGTTCATCTTTCTATAGGGAAATTTGTGATAAATATACAAGTTCCAAAATATGCATAACTTTTGATCCAGTAATTCCATGTCTAGGAATAGGTCTTAAAGACATGATTCAGGAAATGCACAGAAATAATTTTTGCATAGCACTATGTGAGAAATGAGCTAACTGTCTACAAATAGGGAGAGAGGTTAAGTAAATTATTGCATTGCCATGTAAGAGGTTACTAAAAATCATACTGTAAACAACACTTACTGACATGAGAAATGTTCATGAACTACCTATTGCTACATAAAAATGCACACTATAAAAATATGTAAAAGTTGCCTCTTCGATAAATAAAACAAAAAATATCTGTATGTAGATTCACACATAAACACACACATAAGCACATACAAACCCTTACAGAATCCTCAAAAGGAATGCACTAAAATATTAAATTGGTTAGCTGTATGGTGAGTTAACAGGTTATTTTGGTTTATTCAGTATACTTTTATGAATTGTTTATGTCTCTTCCAATTGAATGAATATTACTTCTATTAGGAAAAAAACAGTTATTTTTAAAAATCTAATTTCACAAAGAAAAAACACTGAGTGGGCTTTTTCGTATTATGTGAAAGTGGGTCTGTATGGAAGAAGCTGACGGCATCTCTAAGGAAAAGGACAGATGACACAGACACAAATATGTACTCAGCATCGGTTTATGGCACCAGGCAAAAATCACATTGTATTTGACTCAGTGTTGTGGTGCCAAACCCACCCTGACAGCCCAGATATGCTTCCCTTAAGAAGCAGTCTACATTCACAGGGAGACTGCAACACATCCTTGTCCTTCCCTTATAAATGCAACATATAGAGGGGAAGATTGACAGCTTGTTAAAAGCTAATTAGGAAGAGTAGGCAAGAAGCAAGCCTTGTGCAACCAAGTGGGTACATTTTCCTCCCTGGGTTATGCTGAAAACTAAGCCTCTCATAAACGCAAGTGGGGAAAAGTACATTTATATGCCGAATGTATCATGTTAATATGTGTTAAGAGTAGAAATCCTGGATTCAAAAAATACTATATGTGCAAAATAAACAACTTCCCATTGGCATTAAAATATGTGCATATTTCTTACAGGGGAAAATGGCATTCCAGCTCATTAAATTATGTCAAGAATCATAGCTAAAACTCAACACAGACTGTCACCTAGCATCACACAAATAATATGGCACGGGTTGGCAGCTGGATACTACAGACTGTGCAAATAATGACAAGGAAAGCTTTTATTCCCAAACCACTTAGTGAAGATTTCAGCCAGCTCTGTAAACTTCAGAGGCACTAACATTATGCACAAGGAAATTAGGTTTACACCCACATAAAAAAAAAGTATATGTTAGGATTGAGGTGTCGGATAAAACACTGATCGCTGCACAGATGCAACTGCTGTCACCATAGAGCAATTTCTGGTTCTTTTTCCCACCATCCCCTCCAAAGAAAGCAGAGGCACCATGGAAAACACCCTTCTATTTCAGAAGTTCCAAAAGACTCCTGAAATCAAGCAGATGAGGCATAGATTAGAGTCCTTCTAGCAGATCATGCTATTGACTTTCAAATCAGGTCAAATGAAGCCCAGATTGGATGAAAGCAATCCAATCAAATTTCCATTTAAGTCCAGGTAAAGTGGCTTAAGGATCTAAATTATTCAAAAATTGGCCTCCATCTTATTTTCTCCTCACCATCAAAATTCGTCAATTATTAAGTTACCCAGAAAACTCTCAGACAGAACAAATAGAAAACTTTATTTAAGACTGTTCTCTTTATTTCATGTCCATGTATACAAATAATAATTCCTGAGTTCCAACTCTAGACACCCAATATGACTGGACAACCAATATGAATTTGGCATGGCCATTTCCTTCAATGAGCTAATAGTCTAGGAAGGTGAGCAAAGATATAAAACAGATGGTTAAAACACATCAAAATGTCAGGCTAGAAAGACCTGGAAAGGAGCAAAGGTATAGGCAGAAGCCTGGGAATTCTAGAGCAAGAGAGTTTAAGCAGTAGACACAACTTTTCAGCTGAATTTAAATTGATCATAGAACAGTCAATTAGATTGGATTCGGGCACCCTCCTTTCTAATTCTAATCTCATCCCCCTTCCCTCACAGTCTTGCCAGTCAAACATCACCCTTGATAGTGAACACCCTGTGTGTAGGAGAGATTGACTGCTAATGTTTCATCCCGATCAACCTCTGCAGGACCAGAGAAGGCTGCCCGGCCAGTTCCCCTCTTCCGTCCAGCATAGAGCCTCAGAGTGATACTGAAGGGAGGGTTTCCCCCAACCTCACGTTGCCTATGTAAACGGCTTCAGACGGAAGTTCAGTTTTTGTCCTTTGTTAATATGATATTTTTATTCCATATGATCATTCATGATTTTTCTCAATTTAGAATAAAGTAAAATATGAACATACATTATCTTACAAGGACTGATTTCTTCTAACGAGGAGGTGTAATGCTTTCTTCCTGGGATATTTATTTTCATTCTCCTTGTACAGGGACCAAACATTTTTGGTAATAGTAACTGGATATTTAAAATTTGATTTTATTATAAGAAATGCTGAAATGTTTCAGGTCCTTATTTTGTATTTTGCTTTGTCTAATATTAACAGGCACATTTATATGTGTCTGTCAAATTGTTGCTCATTATCTGCGTTTCCTGTCACTCCTCTTGGACAATATAAGCAATCATTTTTATTACTAATGATGTGAAGAAGAGATTATTTCCCCCCTGTTTTACTATGTAGTGAATCATTCTTTAGCAGCAGAAAGACATTAACTGTTAAGTGGAAAGCCAGCATTGCTTCCTGAAAGTCGTTCTGGAATAACAGGATGCCACTGCTTCACACTTGGGAAGCCTTGTTTGGCTCCCTGACTGCTGTTCTCACTTTTACAGGCAATAATAGCAAGAGATGTGAAAAAATCAGATGGCAGGGAAGGAAATTTGCCTGTAAAACACAAAAGCTCAAACTTCCCAAAGTAAAGAATTTGAACTCCTCCGAAAGCTTCAATCATTTGGTTCATTTTCAATTATTAGAGTATCTGAAGCAGATGACACAAAAGGTTACTCAACTCAAGGAGGAGCAGACACTCCAAGTACCCCAGGAAGAGAAAAGAGCTCGAATGTAACTGATTGTGATGTCCTTTCACTGAAATTTACTTCTAGTCTTAGGTGCTCTCCTGAGCTGGGGTGTTTTCCTGGTGAGAGTTCTGGGGGCTGCACTAAAAGCCTAAAGAACTAAAGTCTGGTTATGAAAATCCAAGCAAGTTCACACTGTAGTTACAAGAGTGGAGAAATATGGAAGGTCCCTTTAAAAAGGTAATTAATATGGAAGTCCTCCCAAAGAAATAGGTTTGAGTACTTTATGTTCTTTATTACTTTCATCAATATGCTAAACTATCAGTCCAAGAAGAGAATTGAGTAAGAAAACTGGTAATCATAATGAATTAATATATAAAAATTTAGTTTTAACACTAACTCCAAGGTCTGTATCTTTTAGGGTTGTCATGAATATTACTATTGCTATGGAAGATTCAGTGAGTCATGCAAGGAAATATTTGGAGCTGTAATAAACGATTATATAAAAGGGAAACTAACACGAGTTTGTTCTTATAGGCACGAGGCTTTCACATCTCTTTGGATTGCATTTTGCTCTTAGGGGATGAAAACAATTTTTTCTCCAAATTAAAATAAAAACAAAAATCCTTGATATTGAACCTTAAACTATAAACCCCATGCCACTTTCAATAATTGTTAGTGCTATTCTGAGACAAGTATATGCTGAAAATACAGTGAAATCCAAACCACATCATAATCGTATGAACTACCTTGAGGCATTTCACCCTCAGCTTATAATGGCAACGAGGCTAGTTCCAATCACTCTTACACTTCGTGTTTACATTTTTAATAGTTCTTTAAACCAACACCATTAGAGTGAGTTTCTCTTTCTGGCCTTACTTTTATGAGTTAATTAAGCAGATGTGACTCTAAACTTGATTGACCATAACTCTTGGCTCTAAAACAGTAGAGCAGTCATTATAAGCTGCCAAAAATACAGATAGTTAAAATTTAATATATATATTATTAACCGTGATGTTTCCCTGGAAAAATGTTCCCAAACCTAAGAACCCTCTTAGTAGTGGATAAAGAAGAAACATCAAAGTTTTGCAAGAGGAGGAGTAGGCAGCTCTCTTAATCCCTGTCAATGTCGAACTGGGAACAAAGAGCCAGTGTCCCATACCATCTGTGGATATTTGTTGTTCATAAGTTAGGATGCTTTTAAGATGGATAACGCACGTGCATTTATGGTATGGTGTCAATTAGAAGTGGAGGATAGCATCTAATGGATAGTAAAATGATCAAAATGGGAGAAGCTAAGTGTAAATAATTCATCAAATGCATAGCTAGCTCCTGAATAACCCAAAGGTTACTGCAGAAGGACAGTCAATTATAACTCCATGTTGTTTTCCCTTGAACACAAACTAAAGAAAACCCCTTTGAGAGTCAAGGACACACAGGCCCATACAGATTTTTAAAAAATCTGTCTATCTCTATCCATCAATTTATCTTAAAAATAAGCCCTTAAGAGCCTTGGCTTTATTTATTTGAACATCCAGCATAATAGTACATTTTGATGTGCTTAATGTAGTGCATGAAGTGAAAGTCATATCCAGTCAACTTTTTAAGCCACTTGTTTTGTTTTAGGCTTCAAACCATGGGAGGGGTGTTCCAATAGGATAATCTGAGCTGTCACTCTAAAACATTTAGAGATGCCTGATTCTAATTAAGCATATCAACTCTGATGCCTGACTTCAGTAAGACAAAGGGTGCCATCAATTTGATAAGACTCTGCTAAGCAGGGTTTAAAATTAATTCATAATTTCTTTTATGTGTGTCATGTGTTGTGAAAATGAACTGCCATTCAATTTTTCATAAGCCATGCACACGCAGAAGATTTAATTTCAGGCAGTGTTCTGGAAGGCCTGGGTAGTTTGGGGAGCAAATTATGATTCCATACTGTGATCTTCCTATAATTGGAGCAGAAAGCAAAACTATCTGGCATGCAGATATTGACATTCACTCTCAAAGTCAATATGAATTTATACAATTAGAGAGCTCCCCCTGTTTCTCCCTATAATTAACCCCTGATGGCTTCTTAAAAGACCCTTTATCAAACTGAACCAAGTAGAAATTTAAAACTCCTAAAATTTTCTATAATTATAAAAAATGGGATAAGAATTGTGAAGTTTCAGAACCAGTGAAAGTAGATGGTGACTATTAAAGCAATTTTTAGTCATTATATGTATATATAAGTTGATTTTTTATTATATATGTATAATGATAAATAGGTTTCAAGAATAACTGTTTGACAAATACACATAGAGATACAATAACATTACACTTTTCATGAGAATTATGTCACTAGAAAATGTTATCTTGGGAGAAATTACAAAGCTACTTATGAAATCCTATATAATAAAAGGCTACTATGCAAATTGACCGAACGGCAGAATGACAGGTCGCTATGATGCGCACTGACCACCAGGGGGTAGACGCTCAATGAAGGAGCTGCCCTCTGGTGGTAAGTTAGCTCCCACAGGGGGAGCGCTGCTCAGCCAGAAGCCCTGAGCCAGGCTCATAGCGAGCGCTGTGGCAGTGGCGGGAGCCTCTCTTGACTCTGTGGCAGCACCAAGGATGTCTGTTGGACATCCCCTGAGGGCTCCCAGACTGCAAGAGGGCGCAGGCTGGGCTGAGGGACCCCTGAGTGCACAAATTTTGTGCACTGGGTCTCTATTAAAAAATAAAGGAATATTATTATTGGACGATCTCAAGGAATTTTAGATCAGATATTTTGTCACCTTATGCACAAGTGTTCTTAGATGGGTCAGTCTCCATCCTTCTTCTTGTTGGGAGTTGGAGTAAAAGCTTTATTTTAGAATTTACTTTGTTTATATTTGCTTTTCAGAGTGGAGCAATATAAATGCTAAAATTTTTAGGACAAAACATGGGAAAATAAATTCATGCTGATCAAGTTAATGAGTTCCATTACTTCCTCCAAGGAGATCTAGGCATAACATATACTACAGACCAGAATCTACAAGATGTAACTTTAGGAGTGTGAAATGTTTAAAGGTGAGTTTTAATGTATTCACGACTATATTTTCTGTTCTTAGACCAGTGGTTGAAAAATACATTTAATATATTTTAGTTGATTTTACAAAATGTGTTTTATGGTTAAGGCCAAATAATAAGTTTGTGTTTTTTTTTTTAATTGAAGATGCACTGAACCACTTTTAAGAACTCTAAGATAAATACTATCCAACTTCTTTTAGGTAATAAAAAATGGACTTGACTGGATATTTTAGGCATTCGCAAGGCAAAAACAAAAGCAAAAACAACCCAGGAATATTCTAATGGTGACAAAAGACATGTTTCATGATTATCTGGTGAAAATGCAAAGCAAGAATTAAATCCTCTATTAAAAGAATTTTAATGCTTTATTTTTAATATCATTCTAGTGAGAGAAGAAAAGTGGATTTGAAAGCCAAATGTTAAAAAACATTTTTCTGCCAGCTGGAAACCCTTATGTCTGTTTTGACAAACCTATCACACATACACAGACTGTCACAAAGGGAAAATCTTGCAGTTTCCTCTCAGGAAGATCATTATGAGCTTTTTCTATTGATTGTTTCCTGTGGTATGTATAATCCTCTTTGTGGTTTTGTGCTATCCAGGGAACCTGTTGTGTGCAAACAACCACAGGTGATTAGCGATCAATGAATGATTTTAACCTACGAGATAAATGCAGTAGGACATGGACCTTCATGTTAAGGGCTGTTTAGTTTTCATTCCCTACAGATGAACTTGATTCTTTTCAGCTGAAGGGAGAAGAACATGGAAAATCAATGTTGCCGGTTGAATCCAACACAGTTGAACTCTGCTCACAAGAAATGTTGGATGGGCATTTCCAGCTGAAATTTTATTAATCTGTATTGTAGGCAGTCATTTTTCTAGTGCATGCTTTCACAAAACAATTTCATTTATATAAACCCATTTGGTATAACCCACACAATGCTTCTCTGATATAGAGAAAAGTAAAATAAGGCACAGAGAAGATGCAAGGTCAAAGTTATTTAATTGTCAAGATTAAACAGATGGTAGTTATATGAAAAACCAATGACAATGTCACAATATTATAATTTTGTGGAGATATCTTAGAACTAAAACACATGTGCTGAAAGAAATCTCATTACTTATTGCAGGAATTTCCAATAAAACTGATCATTGAAATTACCTGAACAGTTTTCAAATATAAATATTCCTGGGGCTTTCTTCCAGATTTCCTTGATCAGAGCCTGTGTAGGTCCGGTAATACGGATTTACAAAGGTCCTCAGATAGAGGTATATTAAGGAAAAAATATACAGTATAACTATCATAAGTAAACCTATTTTAGTAAAAGTAAAAGAGTAAAAGCATATGCTATATATATATTTTCTGTGTACTACACAAATACATGCATATATTGAATATTTCTGAAAGCATATGAAAACTATTTACATTGGTCCTTTCTTGTAGTATTATAGTCTGAGGGAGGGAAGATATTTATGCTTTTTATCTTGTAACTTCTGTTTCTGCTTGCATTTTCTTTGTGTGTGATGTGACTTTAAAAAATAATGAACTTTTAAAACAGGTTTCTTAGGTCATTGTGCTGACTACATTGTTTGGGTAAATACTCATTTATTTGTCTCACCCCCAAAATTTTATCTCTGACTCAGGTCAGAGGTAGAAAATTGTGTGGGGTATAGATTGCCATCCCTAAACTTTGCTCTTGCCACAAAGGCCATCTGTTATAAATCAATGAACTGGAAGCATCTTTGGTGAAATTTTTTTCTCAGTGCCTATTTCTGTAGGAGTTGATAGGATGGGATGCAGAACAGAGAAGGAGAGGGCTAGAGCTGCCCCCCTCAATCTGGGAAGTGTTTGCAACAGTCCTTCTATGAAATGATAGTATTGGAGCAACCAAGATAATGATTAATTATTCATTTGATCCCATTTATTACAAGCTGGAATAATATGCTCAGAACTTCCTCCTCTGTGCCTCCTTGACATTTTACTCATAATCGCAACATTATAGGCTATGCTATACTGCAGTAGCAAAGAATTCTAAAGTCTCGGTGACTTCAAACAACACATAAGTACTTCTTGGCCATTTTGCATATTCAACACAAATCACCCCAAGGCCTGTTCATTCTGGTAAATGCTATAGTAAACTGCAGTGATAATGCCTATGGGTTGCCATCTGCCATTGTAATCACAGTCATCCACACAGAGTCACAAGGGTTTCACCACGCTTAGATGTAATTACCCTTCTAGTGCTAGAATAAATGAGAGAGATAATTTTTATAGTGTTTATTAACCTGAAATTTCTAAACTCATTGTGTAGGGACCTGAAATAATGCAAATTAAACACACTGCAATAAACATGAAATGCATGGTACTTATAAGGATGTGTAGGAGGTAGATACCTCTATGGCCATGCTTAGGATGAAAAACAGTGCCCTTAAAGAGAAAGCAGATATAAAGACTGGATTTATGAACTACAAACAAGAATAAGTATTTGAAACATATAAAAACAACATAAAATCTGACCACTCATACCTATTTTGTGACAGCTATCACATAGGATTCTAAGTCTAATTTTTGCCTTAAAACTTCAGAGAGCCCACCCAGAATTTGAATAGAGACAGTAGGAGGATGAGTATTTTCAAAACCTGATTCATTATTACATGTTTACTTCACAACAAACCCACGAGGTTGATAAAATTACCCCATTCAATGTATAAAGCAGATGAAATATTCTACATAGGATTTGAGTTAAAGTTCATATTTTTTATACTATAGCATATAATCTGAGGAAGAACAGCTTTTTTTTCTTTAAAAGTTAGATTTCCAGACCTTCCTTTCAACCGATGCCTCTGATTAGAAAATTTACTCTTAAGAAAATATTTCTCGGGAAGTGGTGGATACTAAAGGGCAAAGGGGATCAAATGTGTGGTAACAGAAGACTGGACTTGGGAAGTAGGCACACAACGCAATATATAGATGATGCATCATAGAATTGTACACTTGAAACCTATATAATTTTATTAACCAATGTCATCCCAATGTATTTTATTTTAAAAAAGGGAGATATTTCTTCTATTTACACCTTAAATAATCTTGATTTATTGGCTGAAGTTGCCAACTTTATCGACAGTAAATATGCTAGACTTTGAGAGACACCCAATTAAAGTAAATCAAAGGAGATTTCACATTGTGGAAAAAAGAGAAACAGATGCCTTCCACACTGGAAGTAGTTTCAGAAGACTTAAAAATCACTGTCCTAGGTCAGGGCTTGGTAAAAATTTACTACAATGGTCCAGATACTAAACATTACTGGCTTTGAGGGCCTCAGGGTCTCCTTTCAACTACTCAATGCTGCCATCATAGCACAAAAGCAACTATAAGCAATAATTAAATAAATGAGCAGGGCTGTGTTCCAGTGAAAGTTTATTTATGGACACTGGGATTTGGAATTCATGCGATATTTATATATCTTGAACCATTCTTCTTTTTGTTAACAGAGGAATTAATGGGCCAGATCTCCTGGACACGAGTGTGCGTGAGGTTCTTGGGGTACCACTAAAATGAGCACTTTCAGGAGCCCCATGGGAGAATGAGATGTGGTAGAAGGCTTTATTGGTGTGGAGTTACATTCCTTAGTTTCCAAAGTCCCATTTCCCTTAAGCCAGACCTGAAAGAAGGGCAGCTTTGGTTCTAGTAGAGCTTCCATTCCATGTTGTAGTCAGGTGTGATTCAGCGTCCAAGCTAATTAAAGACTATTAGTTCATTGTGTGAACCGGAGTCAGGAGCCCAGCTCATGAGAAAGTAAAAACCAAGAGAGGGTGCTTTAGACGTTTAAATATTCAGGTTTTGAGCCTTTGCAGTGGCCATGCCTATTTTGGCCATTGACTTGCTCCCAAGTGTGACTGACAGACAGGTAAACACTTTCCTGTGTCTCTGACTTTACCGGGCATGCTTCTAAACTGCCTTCCTCCAGCCTGGCTGGCGTGTCACACTTGGCTGTTGAACTCCTGAACATCAACCTATGAGCCAGGAGTTCACGGTTCAATTCCAAGTCAGGGCACATGCCTGGGCTTCGGGCTTGATTCCCAAAGAGGGGGACATGCAGGAAGCAGCCAATCAAAGATTCTCTTTCATCACTGATGTTTCTATCTCTCGCTCTCCCTCTTCCTTCCTCTCTGAAATCAATAAAAATATAATAAAATAAAATTAACTGCCATTGTCCAGTCCCTTTCCACTTCGGTCAGTGGGGAATAGACTAGGAGAGTGTAAACTTACAGCTTTGTAGCCGAGTTGTTTAAATGGCATGCCTATATTATCTAGTCTTCTCTTTGCTTCTTTCCTGTTAAATAATAACCAGATTATTATAATGGTATGATTTTGATTTTTTTCCCAAACAAATAAAAATCATTCTTAGCTTGTGGGCTGTACAAAAATAGGCAGCATGCTGTATTTAACCTGTGAGCTGTAGTTTGCTGACCTCTGTCTTGAATGATCCTACTCTTAAAAAACACTGTGATAGTTGCAAGTGGAAATAATAAATGTTGAAAAAAATAAAATTAGCATAAAAAAGAGAAAAACATTCATTTTAAAGGGTTAATATTAATGTGGAAATTCAGTAATCTTTATGAAGTAAATGATAATTTTGTATAACAGAATCCATGTCTATGAAACACTTCGGCAACTGGTTCAATATTTTTCATAAGATATTGCCCTAAAAAATTGCTTAACATTTTTCAAGTGGCTCAGAACAGCATTTGCTGAAGGCTTTATACTCTCAATGGGGATTGATATGTCTTTGGAGTCTAAGAATTTCTACGTATTAGTTATTATTTTCCTCATGGTATAATTAAATATTTTATTTGTAAGTTCTAATACTTTTTATGTCCTAGTTGATAAAAAACCATACACAACAAACAAACAAAAACATTTTTTCTAATGCCAATAATTAGTTCAAAAGACTCAAAAACACAACACATGTACAAAAATAAAACAAAATCTCAGACAAGCTAGTTAGCCTATCCAAAATCTTATTCCTGATTTGAATGGATTTTTTTGTTGTTCAAATCAATTTAATAGAAAGTGTGTGTGTGTGTGCGTGCGCACGCACACACGAGAGTGTCTGTGCTATGTAGACCCTATGTTCTCATAACATATGGAATTGGTCACTTTGAACTTCAGGGGACTAGAACTTGGCTGACTTTGTGGAGGCGTGGCATTGAGTTTTTTGTCTGTTTGTTTCTCCTGGGTGCCAATAAAACTAGCATCTATTGACCTTCAGGGCAGATAAAAAATCTATATTTTCATGCTGGTCTGCATGAAAGAAAAGTTTTAGATTAGAGTTTTACTATTGATTCTTGACCCAGATTTTAACTAAGAATTGTATTTCTTATTCACTAAACTGCAATTTAATCCCATCTCTTATGTTTTGAAATTGTGTGCCCTTAGGCAAGTCTCTTAAATTGTATAAACCTCATATAGTTTTACTATAAACTGGCAGACATGGGTAAGATCATGCAAAGCCTTGTATGCTAGAGAACTAGTTTGGATGCGATGCAAAATGATGATGCAGTGGGATTAAAAAGAAAGAGAAAGACTCTAGAACTCTCAAAAGGAGGGAATTTAGTACAGCATTTAAGAGCAATGGCTAGTCTGAGAACCTATTTGCTTGTGAATAGGGGCGTGGTCCAGAATATAAAAGATAAAGGGAAATCTTGGTTACTAGGAATAAAGGTAAACTGAAAAATGATCCCAATTGCAGGAAAGGGCCAGAAAACCCAATGAGAAGTGGATAGTTACTCAAGTAATTCTTAACCTTTATTAAAAAATAAATAAAAATATCCACTTGAGTTGTGTCATAACATTGCTATTCACTTTTTCTTTTTTTAAATATATTTTTATTGATTTCAGAGAAGAAGGGAGAGGGAGAGATAGATAAAAACATCAATGATGAGAGAGAATCATTGATTGGCTGCCTCCTGCACGCCCTCTACTGGGGATTGAGCCCACAACATAGGTATGTGCCTTTGACCGGAATCGAACCTGGGACCTTTCAGTTTATAGGCCGACGCTCTATTCACTGAGCCAAACCGGCTAGGGCTGCTATTCACTTTTACTTGCAATCTCTTCATGAAACAAGGAAGTGTGAGGAACAACTTAGATATTCATTGTTATAATTATCTGCCACAGAATGTAAACCATCCCAACTTTTTTTCATGATTCTGGTAAATTGTTAGATATTATTCAAAAATTGTTCATTTATATAGATTTTGCTATACTTGCACATGTGGTTTTTCTCTAACGATAAATTAAAGTCTTAGAAAGTGATTCAGTACCTTTTGCACCTTGTTTAATACTGAAAATTACAGTTGTGCATCATTCAGGTATCACACATTTCTCCTTTAATGAATGAAATCGGTGTTCGTTATATTGTTATGTAGTAAAACAACCTTACTCAATGACAATATATATGTATAAAAGCACTGTGATATGACTAATATCTTAATATCAAAACCAAATTTAGCCTTTGAGATTTGTCAAAATATATGGGATTAATATCTATGGAGTGCACTGAGTGTTGGCTTGATGTTCTTCAGGACACAGACATAATCGAGTCACTGCCTAATGGAATTTGTGTCTCCATTAAGGAAAAGTAAATAAAATATCACTAGAAAGTTCCGTTGATTTATCTGATAGTCATTATCATTTCCTCATATGTTTCTGAAAAAACAGAAAACACCAGAAGGAGAAGGAGAAAGTGTTCAGGGCCCTCTCAAGTACCAGTGGGTTTGAGTCACTCGTAACTGTGAGGCTGACTAAATACGCTGCCTCAAATGCCTGCTGTCTTTATTTGCCGCCAATATAGTTATTTTCCACCCATTCTCATCACTTCCTTTTCAATGCACTCTCTTTAGAATCTCCAACTATAGTCATCAAACTACCTTAATCTAAAGGTCTGTTCAACTTCCGGCCTTTACCTGAAATGTGGTTTACTGTGAAGTGTTCTCCCAGTGAAGGCTCATCTTTACCTAACTTATGAGTCCAGTGGTGGGAAGCATGCCCTTTCTCTGTACAAGGAGGCTTCCAAACCGTACTTTGCTATGCTCCTTTCTCCTGCTATTGGCTAAACTTCTAGCATCTCACATACGGAAGCATTAGTTACTAATGAGCTTGCCATCTGGTTTCTGGTCCTTTCTGATTCAAGTTCTATAATGGCCCTGGATGACTCCAGTGTCCCTCTGGATGTTAATTTGTTTATTTCCTCATCTCTTTGACCTTTGATCCCTACTCTTCCCATTAAATCATTCAATGACTCCCAAGATATTTTTTTGTTCATCGCTAATATATCTCCTACTTGTCCCTACCATCTCCTGAACTTTCTTGCTGCCTGTCCTTCTCAAGATTTGGTTGTTTAGGAATTCCTGTGATTCTCTGAGCATCCTTCAAGTAAATCCCATCATCACCTATCACTCCAGCTACCTTTGTGTTTACGTTAATCGCCCTTGATCTCAGATGGCTTCTACCAAAAGAACCTTAGCAGATACTCCCACACTTACACATGAGCTAAGCTATAACACAGCAGCTCCCTGAGGCAGCCAGTGCCTGGGATGAGTCACATTTACCTGACTTGTCATGTCATTCATGTACATCAGTCATTCTCTGGTCCTCAGCCAATTGCCCAGCCAGACAGCTTCAGGAGTGTTAAACTCATTCATTCTCGTTAGCCTACATGACATTGGATGAAATCATCACTCTAATCAAGATTAACAAAGAACAGCTGTTTTGGTAATTCCTCAGTTTAGCAGTTGGGTCCCCCAATTCCTGCCACCACATCCCCAAAGATTGTGTTCACACATCCAAACTTCAGTCACCATGTGGAATGCCACTGTTTCAACAGTTCTCCTGAGCAATAATATTGGAAATATTATTTTTCTGTCTACTCTTCTCCCAGATTTAATTTGTATAAAATCCTATTGCATCATTTTTAAAACATGTGCACTTCTCTTTTCTCTCACAGACAAATCCTAGTTGAGGATGGGTTCATTTTCTGACTGGATACAACTCATTGTTCTTCAGAATACTGGAATTAATTACAACACACCCATGTATTTTCCCTCTATAATTTAGCAATACATAACAAAAAATGATACAGAAAAAGGAGTTATAGCTCAATTTATTTTTATGCAGCAATTTTTAAAAATAAACTATTGCCAAAATAACAAAAATCAATTTAAAATAATAACACTTTTGGTTGACATAGGTAGGAATAGGAAAACTAAAAAATAACTGGATATATAAGTGAGTAAATTGTCTATTATTGACTCCATGTCCCCATGAGCCAACACAGATCCAAACACACTAAAACAAAAAACAAAACAAAAGAGAACTCTGCCCTCAGTTAACAGAAACCCAATCCTTTCTTATGCCCAGGCAAAAACCTTGGAGTTATCCTTACTATGTTTTTTTCTGTCACATCTCTCATCCAAACTATGAACAAATTATTTTGGCAGTACCTTAAAAGACATCTAGAATCTTGGCACTTCTCACTACTACCCTTTCCCAATCTACCATCTCCTCTCACTTGAATTATTACAATAGTCTCTTATCTGCTTACCTAACTTCTCCACAAAGAAGCCACAATGATCTAATTAAAATATAGGTTGGAACACATGTCATCTCAAAACCCTAATGATTTTGTGTGTGTTACTCATGCACAATAGAAGGTACAATTCTTCAGTGACCTAAAAGTCCCTATGATATCCAGCCTCCCATTCTCTGACCCTATTACTACCCACTCTTTCCCTCACCCACACATTTCCAATCCCTGAGGAGTTACTGATGTTTTTTGAACACCAGGAACACACTTCTACCACAGGGCCTTTGCATTTGCTGTTTCCTCTTGCTGAAATGCTCTTCCCTAGTTAACCACAGAACTTACTTTCTCACTTTCAAAGTGTGTCTTTAAGTATGTCCATGTTGAAGGTTCCCATGACCAATCCATTTGAAAACACTGTATCCAGCCCCCATATACCTGCCAGCCTCCATACTCCTTATCCCACTTTCATGTTTCATTTTCCTCCAAAGTACTTACCTATAACAAACTTAATTTTTATGTAGTTATTATGTTTGCTTTTTATTAACTTCTCCTAAATAGAACATAAAGTTCCATGGAGGTGGTACATTTTATTTGTATTGTTTATTGATTTATTCAGAGCCCCTAGCATGGTGTTTGAAATATAACAAATTCTCATTTAATATTTATTAATCTAATATCTGAATTATTTTATTAATTTATTATAAGAGAAGAGAACAGAGGCAATAAATATAAAACTGTTAATATAACTAAGTAATCATAGTGGTTGGAACTTGACTCCACAAGTATAGTAAAATAAATATTAAGAAATAATAACAATGGATGGTTTCATGTTGTTTTATCATGTATAAAACACTTTTGCATCCACAGACTCTCACTCTCTTTAACAAAACAATGTGAGTGAGGAGGTAATGCTACCTTTTTTTTTCTTTTTTTTTATTGATTTTTTACAGAGAGGAAGGGAGAGAGCTAGAGAGTTAGAAACATCGATGAGAGAGAAACATCGATCAGCTGCCTCCTGCACACCTCCCACTGGGGATGTGTCCGCAACCCAGGTACATGCCCTTGACCGGAATCGAACCTGAGACCCCTCAGTCCGCAGGCCGACGCTCTATCCACTGAGCCAAACCGGTTTCGGCAATGCTACCTTTTTAAAAAAATATATTTTATTGATTTTTTACAGAGAGCAAGGGAGAGGAATAGAGAGTTAGAAACATCGATGAGAGAGAAACATTGATCAGCTGCCTCCTGCACACCCCCTACTGGGGATGTGCCCGCAACCAAGGTACATGCCTTTGACCGGAATCGAACCCAGGACCCTTCAGTCTGCAGGCCGATGCTCTATCCACTGAGCCAAACCGGTTACGGCAATGTTACCTTTTTTACAGGAAGGAAACAGCATCAGGGATCTTAGTGACTAACCAGAGGCCCCACAGATTTTGAGAAGCAGGCCACCTTGAGTGCTTGAATGATGCTGTCTCCAGGAGATTGCATTCTGTTACTTCTTCTGAGAGAACTCTACACCTTCCAACCACCTCCCAAATCCGGATAATGATAGGATGTTAAAAAGCCCTGTATTCTCTTTTGTTATGAAGATTGGGCACCAGGATAAATATGACAATTGAATTAACTCTCCATTTTCTTAATGCATAGCTTAAGGTACAAAAGACATGCTTTAAACTCTATCCGGCTCTCTTAGATTATCTCATTCTATCCTGTTTCCTTAGCTGAGGTGGAAAAGCTTTTCACCTACTTGTATTGCATTACCTTAAGTACTTAAATTTCATTTTCAATGAAGCCCTGCTTAATGAATATTTATGAGTATGTCCCTGCAGTGTTCATTCAATGTGTAGACTTTACTTCACAGCAGGCTAGAGTTTTACATTTTGCTTTTTATTGCTAAAATGTTAGCCACACAAATCGATGTCGCTTAGGAAATATGAAAATAACAGTTCTTCCTCTAACTGGAATATTTCCACCAGAGTCACCTGGAGCAACACTGATGGTGCTAAAAAATAATAAATAATAATAATTAGAATAATGGGTCCCAACCCATTGTAATATGTAATTTACATTTTTGACAGATGACATTAAAGTATAATTCCCTAGTAGATGCAGTTTCCTAGCTAAAACATTCATCATTTCTACAAGCATCAAGTGCAGATGCTGGGATGGATACTCCCTTCTCCCCATGAATAGCATCTACTACTTCTTTTGCTATGAGCTGTCATCAGGGGGAGTTCTAGGGTGAAATTGTGTTGAAAGTGCTTATTGGATAGACATACACTTAACGAGATTTGCTCCTCCCAGAAAAGATCTGAGGATCTTTAAGTTGCTCTTTTTTTTTCTTCCCTTTTTGTGAATGACAGTGATCATCTATAAAATATTCCATAATAACTACAGAAGCAAAAGTCATTTTATTCCCAATTCAGCCAAGGAAACTCCAATTACAACTCTCATTGGGTGGTCTGACATCTGATACTGTGTGGGCAAATCAGACAGCCTGCCATATACTTTGAATTCTTTTAAGGTGAACATACAATTTAGCTGATAATTTGCAAGGAAAAAAAGGGGGGAATATGCAGGAATGCGCAATAAATTACACCAACCGTATGGTGCTCAGATTGTAAATCCCTGATGACAAGAAGATAGTTGATCACACTGTAACTGATACATTTATTGTTTTCCATCTATAGTCGCTGTGAACCACTGAATTATGCAAGGAGCAGTTTGCTCCTTTCAAACCAGGGAAAAAGTAAGAACTGCATGTAACCTTTGTGCATGAGACATGGATGAAATAAAATGTATCTAATTTGCCAAGTTGATATAAGAACTCAGGATTGGGTATATAGAACCTGATATTCACAAGATAATTTAGAAGTTCTTTAATATAGAATTCTATAAGAATGGGATTTATATTAATAATTGGCTCTTTCTTTTAAAACTTTATTCTTCTCAAAAGTTAACCATATATTGTCTATTTCAGAGCATGTTTAATTGCCACTGCATTGATGGTAAAGAAAGAGGAAAAATGAAATTGAAAATTAAGGCAAAAGCCTGATAGCATTGTAATTAGCAAGTGATTAATAATAGGAAAGGAGCAAATGGGAGGCCAGATATTATAGGCATGTCACTTGGGCAGCTTCACCAGGGAGCTGCAACTTCTCACTCAGCCCATTCCCTGCAGATCACTGGAGGACGGAGTCCAACAAAGGGGAGATAGACACCTGTGCAGTGAAGTCAGGGTGACTAGGGAAGGGAAGTCACACCTGGGAACAGAGGTCATTGGGCAGAATGGGTATGGCCACTGCAAGCTCTCAAAAATTTGGGAATACATCATCCCCTCAACAAAGGAGTTCGCGCTCCTGCCTCTTGTTTCTCTTGATTCATGGGCTCTCTTGTTCCTGCTTCCTTGCATTTGCCGTGTTTTCTCCAGAGCCATGTGGCCTTGTGAACCCCACATGCAATGCACTGCTGGACTGCAGGAGGAAACACAAATTAGGCTAGCCTGATGCTGTATTGGATTGTGCAGACATGGAATGGAAACTCTAACCCGGTTGAAGCCACTGCTACACTTCTACTACTGGACTACGGGCCATGGGATCCTGGGAACTCAGGGATTTAATTCCACGCAAATAAAAAATCACTTGTTCTCCAGTGTGAGTCTCATAAAAGCATTTTTCTCAGGATATTGCAAGAATTCTACTCCCACTAGCAACAGGTGGGGATAAGGACTTCTCCCCACCAGTAATAAGCCTTCTTATCTGTGAGACTTAATTCAATATTAAGTGTCTTTTATGTGTCATGAACTAGGCAACAGTTCCTGTCCTCAGGTATTATAGACCTTAATTATTACAATAAGTCTGTGAGATAAGTATTATGAAGATTATTTAAACAGATATGATTGAGATTCAAAACCTTCAAGTGGTTAGTAAAGTACCATTCAGTTGGGGTACATAAAACTTTTCATAAGACAAAATAAAAAGTTACCAAAGTTTAACTGGCTTACTGAATGAGGCTACATGGTGATCCCTAAGAGCAGAGGATCAGAAGGCTCTGTCACAGTGTGTGGCCCTGGACGAATGTATTAACCTGTCTGAGTCTCAGTTTCCACACATAAGAGAACAACAGCACGAACCAATTCCTATGATTGCCAATCGGTAACTCAAAATTCAGGATGTAAAGTTTAAAGTTTTTTCTTAGAATCCTTTGGAGTAACTTCTTCTTGGTCATGCTTAATAAAAATAAATAATGAAGAGGTCAATGGGGGAAAAGGGAGACTTACGTAATATTTCAAACAATAAAGAATTTAAATTTAAAAAAGAATGTAATTCCAGTAATAAGAAAATAAACATTAAATATCTTTATTTATGTATTCACCAATTACCATATATTCTCTATTATTGTATACTAGAGGCCTGGTGCACAAAATTCGTGCAAGAGTAGCCTTCCTTCCCCCAGCTGCTGATACCGGCTTCCCTCCGGCACCTGGGACCTGGGCTTCCCTGGCAGCCCTGGCTTCATCCAGAAGGTTATAAAGAAGGAAGTCTGGTCTAATTAGCATATTTGCTTTTATTATTATAGGTTTGCACTTAAAATTTGATCCTATACAATCTGAACAGGAAGTTGCCTCTTAAAATAAAAACAAAATACAATAAAAAAATAGATAATGGGACTCTATCTGCACTTATATTTCATGAAATCTGTGTGTGACCCTGCTTGTTGGGGAATTTCAATGACTCAGGGGAGAGTTTTTCAGTTCCTATATACAAGGCTCTATGCTGGACAGGAGCAGGTCCTCAGAAAATCAGAGACACTTGGAGCCTCTCTTTCTACCATTGCAAAGGCACAGGGACAAAGGGGTAGGGCCCTTAGCAGCTTCTCCCTGGCTCAGATAAAGACTTTGATATTCTCTGTGGCACACCAGAATGACTATATGTGAACATACATGTCTGTGTGTGTGCTTACTTGTGTTTCCGTGTATGTATGTATGTATACAGGTGCAGCCATTGAGAATGGGAGAACATGGTGCCGCTAGGAGTCCCCATTAACTCTCCCAACACAAAAACGAGGCCATTCTTGAAAAATGTACCAATGCTCACAGTTCCAAGGCAGGTCTCTCTGTCTTCTGCTTTTTCCCCCGCTTGGGAAGAAGCAGCAGTAGCAGTGAATTGGGGAGAGATGTGTGGCAGCCAGGACGAGCTGTAGAAAACACTATGGTACCCCAATTCCCGCCCCTCATTTCTGAGCCTGGGTCAGATCTGAGTTAGGAGAGGGGAGAATTCAAGTTTGATGACATTTATCAGCTTCAACAAATTATACTCAATTTTAAATACTAAAAATGAGAGAATTCATTAATTCACAAAGTATCCAGAAAAACTATTAGGAATTTTTCAATTACGGGGAGAAAAATAATGATTTGCCAGAGCGTATTAAAAGAGGAAGTGTTAAGAATGATTCAGCTGGCTTTTGAGCATCCTTTGCCAAAATCAACCCAGGCAATAAAACAGTAATATAGCCACAATAACATGTTTTTTACTTTTGACATGATTACAGATATACCCTATTTGCCCCTCTTTTGTCCCCCATCCACCCAGATCCTGCCCTTCTCTCCCTGTAGCCTTAACCACCTTGTTGTCTGTGCCCGTGTATGGGGTATGCATGTATGTTCTTTGGATAAGCACTTCATCTTCTTTCATGCCATTCACCCCACCCACCTCTCCTCTAACATCTGTCAATCTGTACCATGTATACATGCCTCTCATTATATTTTGTCCTTCAGTATATTTTGTTCACTAGATTCCACACATAAGTGGGATTATATGATATTTATCTTTCTGTGACTGGCTTATTTTGCTTAGCATCTCCAGCTCAGGTGCCCATTGGTAGATGAGTGGATAAAAAATCTGTGTACATTTACACAATGGAATATTACACTACTGTAAAAGGAAGAACGCTTGTCTTTTGTGACAGCATGGATGGACCTGGAGAGTGTAATGCTAAATGTGATGACATTTTGAAGGTGGTACTGGATTGCCTTAAGGTTTATTAACACTGAGTTAGGCTTATATTAAAATGAAAACTGATAATGCATCCTATACTACCTCCACTCCCTCCCCCACCCCCAACACAGTTTCTTAAGATTTCTAACATGGATGTGTTCCCTGCCTTTATTGAGTATATAGCCACATATACATACGGAATGTACTAGTAAAAGGACATTATAAAACATGGCAATCATAGCATCTAAAGATAATCCCAGTAATAAAAATGCCATGAGATCAAAGAAATGAAATCCACTTATGCTAGAGAATGAACTGTTTTAATGTGAATAGAACCTGTAAGGGTCATAGAGAATGGCTGATGTGAGTATATAACACAGGTAGGTTTGTTTAAAGCAGATTATTCTTAAAATGTAGTGGGAGATAAAGTTGGAATCACACTATAGATACCTTACCAAGCAGATTCAGGTGAATTTTATTCTCTAGGGGAAGCTATACATTGCTATTGGGTTTTATGGTTAGAAAGGAAAAATGATGAAATAAAACAGTATTATTAAGCAAACTAGAGTTGGGGGACACTGATTTTTATTTTTGAGGTTTTGCAATATACTCAAATTATAATTAGTAAAACTAAATTATCTTTTCCAGAATTCAAACAGGTAACTTTTGAAGTTAGAATGGTGTCGTTTATGACACAGTTCTTTTTTTTATAGATAACATGAAAACAATGCAAACAAAAAAAAACATATAAAAAATAAAGTTATACTTTAAGAAATATATTTAGATTTGAAGATTTAGAAGTATATCATTGCATAGTTATTTTAAACGTTTTTAAAATGGAATTATAGTAAGATCTTTGAATTTTTAGTATACCAAAATCTGGAGTTTTTAGCACGATTCTAATAAAAATGACAGCAGCACTAAAATATAATGAATGACAGTGAAAGAAATTTTGAATGACACATAATTTTTGCATCCTAATTGGAGTGGGAGAAATTGGAACAATAACATAGGTGTTATTTTTAAAAGATAAACTTTAAAAAATTACTGCAATGTTCTATTTCTGTGTTTTGATTTATTACTATGTAAACTATGAATATATATTTTCACACTTTTATATCTATTATATATTTTAAAAAATTATAAGATAGAAATATTTAAAATTAGTTTTTAAAGATTGTAACCCTAAATGTTTTAAAAAGTTCCTGGGTAAGATTCCAAGTAAAATTTTATTAAATATACCAAGTAAATATTAGTTCATTTCCAAAATACATAATCATGCAGTCTTAAAACCAAATGTGTCCTTAAAAGTTTTCACCAATCAATTTTTAAATATTTTACTCATATAACTTCTAAAGAAATATTTTTAAAACTATGTACTTTCATACATTTAACATCTGAAAATGTTTCCTCAAAAATTTAACATTTGAAAATATGTAATTCTCAATATGTCATAAATATTGAGAGATTAAAATAATTGGTCCATACTTCTTTATTGGTATTTAATTGATTCTGAATGTCACATCAACTTAATAATCCTCATATATTACAAAATAAAATACATCAACAAGCTTTACTTAAACAGTGAAAAAATATTTTTGCATCATTTCTTTTTCTCTTTGAAGTTTTATTTCACCTGTCCCACAACATTGTATTTTGATGGAATAAAGTTTTCATTTAAAAGCTCTCTATTGATCATATTGTTATAATTTTCTGCCACAAAAATATGTATACAAATAGAAACAAATAAAAAAATTCCTGTGCTCAATGGTAATTTAATTGTTAATATTTTTCTTCCAGATTTACCTTTTAGTATAATTAGTATATATTTGAAGAAAACAAATACTATAACATATATATTATTTATAATATTTATAATAATAAATATTATTATATACCATTATATACCAAAATTTGGTAATAGCATATATTATATTTATAATTTTATATATATATATATATATATATATATATATATATATATATATTTAATTGATTTCAGAGAGGAAGGGAGAGGGAGAGATAGAAACATCGATGATGAGAAAGAATCACTGATCTGCTGCTTTCTGCACGCCCCTAACTGGGGATAGAGCCTGCAACCCGGGCATATGACCTGACAGGGAATTGAACTGAGACCTCCTGGTTCACAGGTCGACACTCAACCACTGAGCCATGTTGGCTGGGAAATAATATAACTTTTAATAATTACTTAACATAAAAATAAAAAAGTTGAAAAATTAATTTCTCAATGAGATAGATGGCCCTTTTATCTCCTTTCTGTTCATATATTAATGGCTGGATATTTTTATCATTTTAATAAAATAGTATTCAACTTACATTTTATGGTTAGTTTTTATTTTTATATGTCAGTCTGGAGAAAAAATAATTCACATAAATAACAAAATGAGAACAGAAGGAGTTTTGTTATAGAAATGTCATTCATTTCTTTGAACTCCTTCCAAATTATGTGCCAGAAATTATACAGTAATCTATAATATAAAATTACTGTTAATGATCTCTCAGCTGACAGCTCAATTAACACTGCCTTCAATTTTGTTGAAAAGAAAGAACTGAAAATTAACTGACTTGTAAAAGGATTTTTTACTCAGCCATTCTCTTTGTCAATACAATCACCAATATTTTCTCTGTTTAGTGCTTTGAAGATTTTTTGTTTAAATTCATTCATCATAAAAAAATTCATTCATCAGCTGTATAGTGAAGATTTAATGAGCTGAGAGAGTGAAATTGTTTCATACATCACTCAGAAAACTTTAAAAATATTTCCTCAAGATTGCTTCATGTTGGAAGATGTTTAACCCACCCCTGAGATTTTCAAACCACAGGGATCAGTAAAGTTCAAGTGAGGCAGGGGTTCCATTCTCTATGAAATGCACCCCTGAAAGGAGAAGAAGAAAAGGAGCACAGTATAGTACCTCCGTACTAGGCATGTTGTTAGGCCGGTCCAGATTAGAGTGGACTGTGCACGATCATTTGGGATGCAGATGTGCATTGCTTCCTTCAGAAGTACTGATTCCGAAACCTTTGGAAAATGTTGACATTCTGGAGGTTTCCCAGTTTAGTTGGAAGAACACAGTTAACATTGTGGGCCTCTCTACTAAAGAGTGCAACCTCTACTCTTGTTCTTTGCCCTCTCACAGACTCTAGCAACCATGGATATTAATTGATTTTTTCCACCTTCCCACTCATTTTCCTACTCTCTTCTAAGCTCTATATGGTAAAAACTTTAAAATGTACTCACATGAAGATTGCAAATATTGGATTAGAACATCTATCTCATCTTTTAGCTTTTTAGGCAAGACTCTGATTTTTAAAAATAACAAGGCAAGACTATGGTTTCAAAAAATAAGGTGTACGTGAAACAATAATAATGACAATGATGGAGATAGCAAAAAAATTATATGACACTGATTATATGCTAGTCATTGTACTAAAAGCTTTTCACAAAGTAATGTATTCAAATCTCAGAACAGCTGTATGAAATGGGCACTGTGACTCTTTCCAATTGGCTGATGAGGAAGCTGAAGAATGAAGAGGTTAAGAACTTTCTCATTGTATCCAACCCCAAGCAATCTGTGTGCTGTGACTGTACACCTATAACTATCTGATTTAAATATCATTATATTAGTCAATGAAATTGCCTTCCAGAGAAGATACAGAGCATTAGAAAAAAAGGCTATGCAGTTATTTTTGAATAAAAGCCTTCCAGTTTCTTTTTTTCCAATTACCTCTACACAAAATCTGCCATCTGCCTTGTTCTGAGAAGAAAAAACTCTGCAGTACTTGAAGAAGTGTGCAAATTAATTTAAATAACTAGCTTGGAAAATTTCAGCCAATGCTCACTTAGAATAAAATTTTAAATAATTCTATGAAAGTATAATAGATTTTATTAAACATCATATTTAAGGTATTTATTTATTTCCTAAGAATAACTTCTCAATTCAGAATGTGCACAAATATGTTTAGATGCATGAAGAGAATGGTCTTTTTAAATTAAAAGTGTATTTCCTAATAAAGTTAACATTATATATGAAAATTTGTTGAGAGTCAATTAGTCATAGCCACTAAATTGTAAGTTGATTGGTTTTAAAGTAAATTATGTGGTATTTGTATGAAGAACATTTTATTTTCTTACATATTTTAATTGGACTACAATTTTACTTTTGATATTCATGTGGAAATTATAATTAGTCAATAATTATAAAAGGAAAGTATTGTAATTTCATAGTTTTTAAATGATCAAAGAAATATATAGAAATCCTTATAATTTATAAACCACTTTAATTTTGAAGTTACTATTAAAATATAGAAAATATATACTGAATATAACTACTTACGCAATAATTATATGAAATCTTTGTAAATCACTATAAGATTATTTGATCATAGAAATATTAGCTTTTATACACCCAAATCTTGGTTTCTTTAAATTATCTTACACATCACATAGCTTTGAAAATCTATAAAATATGGTTTGTAAAATGTTCATTGGTCAGAACTGTTTTCCTTGCTCATTTGCTTTTCCCCCCCCCATGTCGTTTTGGACTATTATCCACAAACAATAGCAACCATAATTAAAATAATTAGATAATAATCTATGCCATCATGGTAAAATTTATTATGTGAAATTAGCTATGAATGAGCCCCTGTTAGAAAACACAAGCTTTGTAATTTATTCACATTTTGTCAAAGTAAATCATATTGTATTTTTATTGAATCAAATCCATCGTTATCTTAAAAGGAAAACAAGTGAAATCAGAGGGGGGATAACAGATGCACACCATCACATTTTAAAATATATTAACATTTAGAATAGTACACATATAATCTATATTTACATCATTAAAAAAAATCACTTTTTGCTAGTAACCCAACAAAGGTTTCAAAGCCAAATGCCTGCAGTGGCCAGAAAGGCAACATAAGTATGAAATGGACCAGGTACAGATTTTGGAAATGGAGCTTTCACACTGTGTCTAAAAGAGGTCACCATTACTCAGCTACAGGTAACTCTTGCCAAAGATTCCCATTGTTAAGGGAAGGCAGAAATGTGGATCTTCTTAAATTAAACATTTCCAATTTTTAATATTCAACATTAACTCCGTTTCTTTTTTAAGATAGCTGGCCCTAAATATGACTTGTAATCTCAGCTTCCTGACTCTTGTTAAGAAGTACAGGCTGCTCTGCTGCTGAGCAAGTCTTCATAGAGAAACACCAGGGCGTCTGACAGGTGAGTGAAGAAGTAACTTTTTGGAAGCCACTCAAGTCTTCAGATGACTAGAACCACAGGGGCCATCTAACTGCAGGACCCAAATTAAAACCATCCAGCTAAGTCCAGTCAAGCACAGAACCATGAGACAGCTAAAATGTAATTTTTTAATTAACTATTTTCTTTTAAAATTATTTTTTATTGATTTCAGAGGGAAGAAGAAAGAGGGAGAGAGAGAGAAATATCAATGATGAGAGAGAATCATTGAACAGCTGCCTCCTGCACACCCCCTACTGAGGACCAAGCCTGCAACCCAGGTATGTGCCCTGACCTCCTGGCTCATGGATCAAAACTCAACCACTGAGCTATACAGCTGGACAAAAATATATTGTTTTTTAAACCACTGCATTTTGGGTTGGTTTGTTATGCATCAGTCAATAATCAGAGCAGGAACTGTGTTGTCTATACTAACATGTGCCTGTAAGCCTCAAGTTTGTGACCTCTGGTCCACTGGCCTATGGGATATATTAGCCCATTGACTACAGAGTTGATGGGCTATCTAGAAATTTTCATCAGACAATCATCTTATTTGGGGTGTTTTAAATGGTTTTATGATCATGATATTATTGTTAAAAGGAAGAGTTCAGACAACAGATTTTCTTTTTCTATTTTCTCATATTGAGCTGTTTTATCACTTAAATAGTGATGGAAAGATACATAACTTGGGGTGGTGAACACACAATACAATATACAGATGGTGTATTATAGAATTAACCTATGTTACCACAATAAATTCAAATAAAAACTAAAATATGTTTTAAATTATGCTAAAAGGTTGCTATAATTTGCTAGTCACTTGATATATATTTGCACATGTTGTAATTCAATATTTTTGTTTTTGTCTGAACACAACTTGAATTGAAATAATTGCCTCATCCCTGAGTCATTCCAGATACCTTTCTAAAACATATGTCTAATAAGCCATCAAGTCCTCCCCAGTGCCCAGTTCCCTCCCACTCCATCCAAAATAAAAAATGATTGCCTTCTTCCATTACATGGTTCTCTTAGGCAGTGATGGCGAACCTATGACACTCGTGTCAGAGGTGACACGCGGACTCATTTTTTTGGTTGATTTTTCTTTGTTAAATGGCATTTAAATATATAAAATAAATATCAAAAATATAAATCTTTGTTTTACTATGGTTGCAAATATCAAGAAATTTCTATATGTGACACAGCACCAGAGTTAAGTTAGGGTTTTTCAAAATGCTGACACGCCAAGCTCAAAAGGTTCGCCATCCCTGTCTTAGGGCATATACCTTAAAGCATTCATTTTAAGGTGCCGTGCAAACAAATGATTAAATAATGCTTTTTGAACTTAATTTAGTAAACATGCAGTTAGAGGCATATCGTCTAAACTATATTTATATTTTTTCTTCTCTCATGCTTGGCAAATAACATATGCTTGCCTGGTTCTTTCCATTTGAAGTCTAAGGATAGTTTATTCATGAAAATGTATCAAACATATAAAAATATTTTTTTCTTTAAACTTGGTGGTTTTTACACCAAGTCAGAAAGAAAATCTATTCCTCTATTCTTCTCTAAAGATTTTAGTGGTAATAGCCTGGATCAATGTGTGGCTGTTTCCTTAAAACCTTATTTTGTAAGTGATAAATTTAGCTAATAGTCATTAGAAAGACTTAGGAAGGATGTAGCACCCCTCTGGGGTTCAGGCCCTGAACCTGATGGTGCTGTATAATGGGTTCAGAAAGGCACAGGGAAATACGTTCTGCTTAGGATAGAAAATGTGTGGCCAGTAAGAATAGCCAGATCCTAAGTGTCTGTTTCAGTCAATCAAGTGATTCAAATAACACCAACTACTACAATTCGCAAAGATAAACAGCACTTAATTATTTCCATTGTCAAAGTTGGTATGGTGAGTCCTGACATAGCATCCTTGATAAGTTCTGTGATTTTAAATAAAACAATGTGTAATGAAACCAATTTTACCATAGGTTAATTGATATAAACAAGAGTTAAGTTCCTCCAGCATATCATCAACACTGCAACAAAATGATGATGAACAAAACAATGTCATTTGAGAAACTACTGTATATGTATTGCCAAAGTTTTAATATATAGAAGGAACATCATGTTGAGAATACATACTAGTTTTTAAAAGTCTCCAATTTCTTTTATCATTTTGATGATAATTTATTATATGATTTGAGACAGGTCATAGGATTCATACATATTTAATTTCTTCCTTCAATGAGAAGACTACAGTCCAACTGGAAATATACCTTAATAATCTCTTAAGTGAAATGGGAATTCATTAAATTCAAGTTGTTATGAAATAATTATTTTTCTAGAGTAAAATAAATTAAATTTGCTCATACTCAAAACATAAAAAAGTCATCAGACTGATGAAAAACAAAACAAAACACGAATATCTCCAAATATATTCCAGTGAACTTGAACACAGAAAAAATAAATCACTATGACCAAAACAACAGATTACCAAAACCAACTGCATTATTTTTTACTCTATTAAATTAAGCACCAAATTGGAATGAAATCTGTTGCTATGAGCTCCAGGTGAATTTCAGGTTGCTTTGGTGGATTTCTTAGGTTTACCTCATTTAGATCCTCAAAATTTGAAGAAAGCATCTTAGTTGAAAAATAAGTCAACAATAGAACTTGACATTGAAACACATAGGTGCAGTTCCAATAACTTTCATGTTATGTTACTTGAATTAATAAGTCAATATGTGAAACTATAAACTTGTAATTTTAAACCTGTTTATATACTTGTCAACCAGGTACAAAGTGCTAAAACAATGATTTTCAAACATTTCCCCCCTCCATCTCTCTCTCTCTCTCTCTTAACTGAGAACGGAAAAGCTATTGGAGGCCTAGAGAACTTAAGTTCTTTTCCTCAATAGTCCTTCCTCTTTCATTTAGGTGGCTTCTAAATGACTTTGTGAAGCACAGTTTAAGACTCATAGGTTAGCCTAGAGACTGACAAATCTTTTTAAAAAGGAAGATGAACTAATGGTTCCTATTTTGAGGTTGGGAGAGAGTTACAGCAAATGAGATGGCACACACACCTTTTTACAAGTTTGAAGATGGCTGAGGATGGAAATGAATTAGGGGGTTGGTGGATGTTGCGGTAACTTTTCAACCAGGAACAATCCACACCTGTTATATTGGGTGGACTTTCTTTAGACTGTGCCTTCTATTTTTCTTGTATAATAAGATACAATATTTAGTCCAAATCTGAATGGAACAAAAGGTTAGAGTTTTCAACTCTAACTTAGATTAATCATACTTTCCTTTAGTATATGAGCACTCTCAATGGTGAAATAACATTTCCACTATATTTCTAACACACCTGCTTTACTAATTAATGAATCGTTTAACCCAAAGGGTCATTCATCTGACTTTTTAAAAAAAATATCAATAGATTAGGTTATACATGGGTAGAGTAGAACATCTGAAAACCATAAGTAATAAATCATATTTTATTTTACTTCCATTTCTCCTTAGTGTCTTAAAGTATTTGTGTTTAGTCATGTCAGACTGGAAAAACAATATTGGAACTAATAAGTGATATATTTATCAATACCTCCTTCTTACTCAGGACAGTTTGCAACCTATTAAATTTAAATAATAACTAACATCTCAATGTGTTTGTGTGATTAAATAAAGTTACAAAGCTCTTCAGCATCCATACTAACATTTTTCATTTTTATTGCATATCTTCTAAGATTTATGCAAATCTTAAAACAGTATTAATTATCTGTTAAAATATTACTCATATTTTAGCAAAACTGCTCATATTTAATAGCTGCACATGTAATAGAATATTTTCAGTTTGCAAATTTTTCAGTTTTAATTGAGAAGATAAACTCTCCTAAAGTAACATAGGAATCTTTAAATATCTTATTTATATTATTTATATTTGAGGACTCATTTTAAACTGTTTTAGTTAAGATACAATGAGTTATAGGCAGAGCACAACCTTGCTCAGATGGTGAGATTTGGCCTTGGCTGAGTAGCTCAATTGGTTATAGCACTGTCCCAATACATCAAGGTTACAGGTTTGATCCCCAGTCAGGGCACATATAGGAATCAACCAGTGAATGCATAAATAAGTAGACAACAAATCCATCTCTCCATATCTATCTATCTATCTATCTATCTATCTATCTATCTATCTATCTATCATCTATCTATCTATCTATCTATCTTAAATCAATAATGATAAAATAGAGTATGAAATTTTGAATTGTCTAGGCTTGTTCCAAATTCTGGCTTCTACCACTAGCTGGGTGACTTTAAACAATAGTCCTAGAAGTCCTGTTTCTTATTCTGTGAAATAGGGGAAAGCAATCTACCTAATTTTAATTGAGTAGATTGCAATCTACCTAATAATTTTAAAAAAAACTATGTAATTTGGCTACCAGGTTTGGCTCAATGGATAAAGCAGCCTGCGGACTGAAGTGTCCCGGGTTCGATTCTGGTCAAGGGCATATACCCAGGTTGCGGGCTCGATCTCCAGTAGGGGGCGTGCAGGAGGCAGCCGATCAATGATTCTCATCATTGATGTTTCTATCTCTCTCTCTCCCTCCCCTTCTACTCTAAAATCAATAATAATAAAAATTATGTAACTTACCTTGCACAGATTCTATTACACAAAAAAAACAATAAAAACTTTTTCTCCTATATCCCCTTTGATCTTTATTTGTAAAGTGAAATATGAACAACATTAAACTTGAATCTTTCCCTTATGATGTCTATGGCCTCAAGGGGAGAAATAGCTTTTCCTTTAAATTTGCTGTGGTAAACAAAATAATGACTTCCCAAAAATGACCATGCCTTAATCTCCAGAATCTTGAATATATAACCTTACTAGACAAAGGGGATCTGGCAGATGTGACTAAATTAAGGGTCTCGCAATGGGGTGATTGTCCTGGCTTATCTGGGTGGACCCAGTAAATCACAGGAGTCCTTATATTGGAAAGAAGATGGCTGGAGGGTGAGAACCAGAGAAGGATGTGTGATGACGGAAGTAAAGGTCAGAGAGAGATGATGAGATTTGAAGATGCTGGTTTGGAAGATGAAGGAAAAGGCTATGAGACAAGGGATACGGGCAGCCTCTAGAAGTTAGGAAAGACAAGGAAATCTATTTTCTACTGGAGCCTCCAAAAGTAATTGCCACCCGGCTGACATGATTGGTTTTAGGACTTCGGACCTCCAGAAGTTTAAGATAATAAACTTGTGTTGTTTTCAGCCTCTACATTCGTGGTAATTAGTTACAGAAGCAATAGGAAACTAATGCCATCAGTGAAGACAATGGATTAGAAGAGGCTACCACCCTATGCATTTTAAAATATTAGTGTCTAACACCCTGTGGAGCTCTGTAGCAAGCTATAGAGAATCATGATGATACTTGATAACTAAGTCATTTCATGTTGCAACATCATAAAGCATTAAATAAGCATAGTTGATATATAAAATATATTACAAAGATTATGAACCCCACACTTTGGAAGATATTAATAAGTAATAATAAATAATAAAAATTGCTACCATTATCTGAATATTTACTTTGTGCCAATGAGATAAGCATCTTATATACATTATCTCATTTAATTTTGGAAACAAACTTAGAGATGGGTGTTCATACTCTAATTTTATAGATAAGACACTAAATTTATATTTAATTTGCAAAAGGACAAACAAAAAGGAAGTAAAAGGATTTGAACCATAGTCTGTTGATTTAAAAAATCTCATGCATTCACCAAAGATATATTGAGATGAAGGACCAAGAAAAAAATCTGAATAACAAGAGGCTGCTCTGTGAGAAGAATTTCAGAGTGCCTCGTTCCTAATTTCAGATGATGCTATCTGATCCTGGCATAGATATAAGGGTTCTCAAATAGGGTGGAGGCCAGTGGGTACCCCAGAACTTCCGCCTTACTTTTGATATGAACACCTTGCTTAATAGGGAGCAACTGATTTACCCATTATTCAGGACTCCAACTAGACATTTTAGGTCAGGAATTGGAAAAATCTAGAGGTAAGAAAAGCTATATTTACCTTTTATGATTTTATAAAATCTGCTTTTGTATTCAACTGATGTTCTTGGTTCTACTACTTTCTAGGGAGGTGAAGCACCAGTATCTTTATTAGAAATTGAAGCTAATTTAACTAATATTGAATGACTATTGATTTAGTGCCTACTCTTATGTCAGCCATCATCACCTATATTTTATACCTATTAGTGTTCCCATTTTTACAAAAGAGAACCTAAGCCTCACATACTTTGTCTAAAATTACAGTCAATTTAATTCCAGATGTGACTGACCCCAATAGTTATTATAATGTATATAACTCCAATAGTTATTATAAAGTATCAATCCAGAGAAATAGAAAATAATCCAAAAGGTTATTATCTTGTAACCTTCCATTATAAAATCCATGAACTCCCTCTGCATACAGTTAAATAATATCAGATTCTATAAAACAGGTCTTTTATCTCCAAAGGTGGCCCTGGAATCTGTTATGTAGATTCTCAAATGTCCTTTTGATTGCACTTATTCAAATGTTCTTGTTAGAAGCAGTTATTAAGCAACGTGTATCTCCTTCCCTTTGTCCCTTTCTAAGACATTCTCACTCAGTTAAGTAGTGTGCTGGAAATCAACTTATTCTGCATTCTAGTCTGAAGTTGGGAACAAAACAAAAACAAACACCCAATTGACACAAAACAAGTCCATTTTTTGGCTCTCTGGTTCCTTCGACAGTTTGGTCCAGTCATAGGGAACTATCCAGAACATTTCCTCTCCTTTCTAAAGTGATTAGGGCACTTTAGATTTGTTCTCCGCATTCTGCAGGAGGCACTGAACCCTCAGATTCACAACACTAGGATATCCTATTAATAAACTAGAACATTCATCCAATTTTCCAGTCTGGTCCAATTCAAACCCTTTTATGAAAAGATAGACTCATATCCATTCTTCATACATATTGTATAATGTAAAATACGTATCTCTTTAGTCTTTGCAATGATTAAAAATAGCATTAAAGGGGCAATTCTGCTGAAGTTGCTGTCTTAAAGGTCACCAGTGATGACCTGGTCACCATATCTAATGGTTTTCATGCAATCCTTTAATGTCACTACTAGAGGCCCAGTGCACGAAATTCGTGCACGGGTGCGGTTTCCAGGCCTGGCCAGTCATTGAAGCATGAGTGTCTGGCATAGAAGGGCAGGTCCCAGCTGACCTCTGTACAGCCCCCTGAGCCCCCACACACCCCCCTCTGCCAGAGTCATGGTGCCCGAGTCCCCACACGGAGATGCAGTGAGCGCGGCTGGATGCTGCGGGCCAGGGTGCAGCTTGGACCTCTGGGCTACCCAGAGGCACCACACGGAAACCAGGCGGGCAGCACGCTCTCTCCCGGCTGGCCTCGCAGACCAGCTCCTGTGCGAACCCATGGGGAGCCCGACTGGTTTCTGCGGTCCTGGTGGCTCTGGCCCTGCCCATCCAGAAGACACCTCCTTGTGGGTGCCTGGCAACTGAGCACGGGGGTGGTGGGGGCTTCCCCGGCACATGAGCCCTGGTTTCCTGGGGGAGGGTAGCTGGGGGAGTGAGAGCAAGCTCAACAGACACCCCGAATCCTCACCGCACCTCTATTCCCATCACCCCAGCCCCTAGGTAGCTGGCGAGAGGTCACAGCGCATAGTGGACACCTGTCATGTTCTGCACCACCCCCTGGTGGTCAGCACATGTCATAACTCCTGGTCGAACTCCTGGTCAAGGGGACAATTTGCATATTAGGCTTTTATTATATAGGATTATGACAATATTTACAAAGAACTTTTACATGTATCCAATTACTTGATACTAAATATTATAATTAGACTGTGTTGTAATTATATGCTTTCTTATATAGTATTTTGTCTCGCAATCCAGACCGCTGGCTCCTAACCGCTCACCTGCCTGCCTGCCCGATCACCCCTAACCACTCTGCCTGCCGGCCTGCTCGCCCCCAACTGCCCCCCCTCCCCTGCTGGCCTGCTTGCCCCCAACTTCCCCTCCTCTGCCAGCCTGATTGCCCCAACTGCCCTCCCCTGCCAGCCTCATGGCCCCCAACTGTCCGCCCCAGCCAGCCTCATGGCCTCCAACTGCCCTCCCCTGTTGGCCTCATGGCTCCCAATTGCTCTCCCCAGCCGGCCTGATGGCCCCCAACTGCACTCCTTGGCTGGTCTCCCAGAAGGTCTCCTGGTCTAATTAGCATATTACCCTGTTATTAATATAGATAGATATAATGTCTTCAATATAATATTCATCTTCGAAAGCATGGCATTTATATATTTTAATATATTTTACATGGAATCTTAAATGTATTTATTTAATGCTTCATGATGTGTTGCAACATGGAATGGCCTAGTTATCAGGTATCATCACAGGTCTCTATTGCTTACTCATTAACCTCAGAAAGAGTGGGGTAGCTGAAAGGAAATTAGAATCAGGTTTTCAATGTCTGATGATCATAAGCAATCATAATCACACTATATGCTACATGTTTACATTGTGCTAGTTTATTTAATGTGCTTATCTGATCTCATTTACACAAGAAACCTAAGATAGGGGGAATCCATACCTACATTTTACGGATATGAAAACAGGCTCAGAGGAGTCAAAATGTGCTCATGACATCCAAGTCCTAAACTCTGTTGCCTTTCTCATATGATCTGGATTCAGCCTAAAATAATATTATAACTCAGAAAGACATAGAAAAGAATAAGAAATACTAGGATAGGCTTCAAATATGAGCATAAGTATAAAAAAATGCTAGATGATCATTGGAAATAAAAGACAAAACCGTACCATTATGGTTCTTGAAAAAATTAAAAGGCTAGCCAAGGCCTATATAGGGGGCAGCAGATGACAAGTTACATGACTTGAGCCTCTAACTGCAGTTCCCTATTATGATTTCTGACACATTTACTAATGGCTTTATTATTTTATTAGATTACATTATTAATGGTGAAAATAATTCAAGAAGTTTCCTGGTTGGTTCTAAGTTAAAGAACCATTAGTAGGAGAGTATAATTATTTTTTCCTTCTTGAAAGATCTTAAAAAATGTTGAAAAGCTGATTTGGATATTATTCAAGAGCAATAAATTTCCAGCCCTCAGATATAGACGTAAGTCTACTGATCTGTCAAGTGTAAACAATGTTTTTAATGTAAATTTGTTTTATCCTGACATCATGTAGACAGCTACACTTGAAAATGAATGAAGTAATTATGTGTGCCATATGCAAAGATGCTAGTTACTCTTGAGATGCAGGTCATAACATTTGAGTTTTTTCCAATAGGAAATCGATTTTCATTGATTTGCTCACATGCTCTTACAGAATACCCCTTGAGACTGGAAGAATACATTTAAAACTGGCAGGCAGAGGTTAGAAGTATGATCTATAATTATGGAATGGAGTCAGGTTAGCCAGCTCCAAGAAATACATGCCTGTGTTTTTGATCCTATTAGTATGCTACTCAAACTAGCTAATCGAAAGGGCCAAAGTCAAACTGAAGGTATAAATGATTTTTTTAAAAGTCACAAATAATGCTAATAATAATTTGATCTGTTATTTTAAAATGCACAATAAAAATTATGTCATTCAAAATAAAATCTCATTCCACATTCAAATATAGACATATCATCTAATGAATATACCCACAAAGTCTGACACTCTTTTAGCTTAAATCAAAGTCAAAACAATAAACTTGAAACAGTTATTGATTTGTGAAACTGACCTAGAGCTGACCTAGCATTAGTGTGAAGGGCCTATCTCAAGGAACTCAAATCCTTACACCACTCAACCTGATAATCTTGCCGTATTGATTCATGCTTGCTTTAGTCTCACTGTCTCAATGTCCACACTCCTCTGCTTTCACCTTTGCATAACAACACACACACACACACACACACACACACACACACACACACACCTACATGCCTTCTCTACCAGGTATTGCCCAGCACCATGAAGGTATACATCTTAATAGATAATTTTTTTCTCTCCCTCTATTTTCTCATTTCCTTTTCTGCATTCAAATAGCCTCTGTGCATCTTCATTGACTCTGGAGATACGTAAGGCTGACCCCAAATCAGGCAGAGTCTCTAAGTCTTGTTGGCTTTTGTCTAACAAAAGCCTAAACCTTTAAAAGAGGCCAACGGAATGAAAGGTAAAGGGGGGATAAAGTGTTGCAGATATTGCCCTCTCATTAAAAAGTGATTTTCCCAGGGATATGGGGAAGGGGCCATGTCTATAGCTAACATATCAATGGGAACTTTGCCACATGCCAAAGAGTGATGAGATCTCAGAGAGAGATGGCTCTGGGAGTGATTATATATGACCCATGCATCATAAGCAAGGACAGGGCCACCAAATTTCAAGAGACCACTTGCCAATGAGAATTCTAGTGCCATCCATACTTGATTGGAGTTTAATACCCTTTACTGGTTTTGAATATACCAGGTAAGCCTACTGTGTGATTCTGGTATAGGGAGGGGACCCCAATGATGAATGAGACAGAACTTTCACTAAAACCAGCAGGATGGCATTTCAGAGTATATTTTTAATCTTTTTTCAGTATATATTCTGTTTTAAAACAGCAACCATAAAATTTAGCTGGAGACTCCTCAGGTAAATTAAGTATTACCTCCTGGTTAAAAGCAGCACAGTCTAGATAAGAATACTGTACAGAAACATCAAGGACTTTTTTTTTTTTGCTATTACTGAGTTCTTCTGTTTGACATACTTTTTGCATGAAGTAAAATGTGGCCCATCCTTGCCAGAGCAGATAATGGTACCTGGACACCAGCCAGTGTAGCTAGAATGTTGAGAGTGGAGAGCATGTCAGCATTCACTGTGAGACTTACCCAGCTGCCTCTGTCAATGCCTTCTTATCTGGCTCCCTCACTCCTTCCTGAGCTGTCAGCACCGAACCTGGCACTCAATGAACCGCTCCACTGCCACTTAAAAAAAACCAGCTAGAAAATTACTTGTCTTTCAGTTCCTGTGATCATTAGTTTGAGGTTATAATGAACTTTTAGCTCTATGGAAAACACTAGAGCGTGGCCTTACTGCCACTTCCTACGTGCCTGTGTATCTAAGCTCTAGATGCTAAATTTGGAAGAAAATGCATTCCAAATGCACGCCACACCTTTTAATCAACCTTGCAAATTGCTTTCACTCTTTCTCTTCTCCTCCACTTACACTGTCTCCTTGGTGCATACGCTGAAATGCTTTCACACTTGGAGTCTTCCTTGTAAATTCTTTTCTGGTTCTCACTTGAAGCAGCATTGCTCTGGGGACATACGGGAAATGTTCAAAAGTGTTGGCAGAACCACATTTTCGTGCCTGTCATGGAGTTTGGGTGAATGGGTGTTCTTAAGTGAAAAAGGAAGAGGGATGTACGGCTGCTTTCTAGTTGCTGTAGGTCACCGAAGATGCTCTCCTCTCCACTCCAACCCTCCACATTTTTGTTTCACAATATTTTTTTTTAATTGAAAGGTAATAAAGTGTCTCCAAGTAGTTGTCCTACATTAATACAGTAATCACTTATAACCATACTACCTGTGCTATTTGCATGTGGTCACTGACCTTCTTCATATACATATAATTCATATGACAGTGTAGTATAAGGCCCATAATACTACTTCTGCTTTTTGTAAGTACTGTTATTTTATATTATATCATAAAAGTTTCTCCAAAGTCATATTTAACAGGAAGAGTTATTTTAAATGATTACATCATATTTAATTATGTTAATATACCTAATTTAGTAATATAGAGTTTACTAACTCATACTTCTAATGTGGGGCACATGGATTGTTTCCAAGATTTTGCTTTACAGATGCTGCTGCATTGAGAAGTATTGCATACTGAGAGCTCTGATAGGTACACAGGCATAGACCAGACACTTACATGTGATTTATAAGGCTCCCACTCCCCGTTCTGGGTGGGTGGGGGAGTTAAACTCAAGTCTGTTTTGCAAATGAGGGAACTTGAGGCTCATGGATGTAAAATACTTCCCCAAGGGCACTCTGTGAACAAGTGGCAGCACCTGGATTTGAAATGCATATCTATCTGACTCCCAATCTCAATTCTTTCTCCCCTAAGTCATACAACTCTCTCTTTAGTGGAATTTCCCCAAGACAAAAATCCCAAGAGTGGAATTGTTGAATCAAAGAGTGTAACTATCTCTACAGCTCGTGTTACTTAGCCATCAATGAAAAGAACAGTGAAAAGTAGACAAGAAAAATCATGTGCAAACCTATTATCTAGCTTCCCTAAAGATCACAGGCTCTTGCAGGTCAGAGGAGCTACTAGTCAGCCTCTATTTTTTATGTATAAAAAAATAATAATATGCAGATAAATTTAGCTATTAGCTCCTATGTCAGACAACTAGACTTCTTGTGGGTTTATAGAAAACCTTAGAAAAATGCTGTTCAAAATTTAGCATGTTAAAAACAAACTATTATTATCATAGAAGATTAAAATGCTTGTTTGCAACTCCATTGGCACAGACGGAGCTCTTAGTAAACAGAGAAACACATATTTAATCTGTGAATAAATAAGGGGTCTTTGTGTAACAAAAATTAGAGGGGTCCCTTGAGCCAGAATAAAAATAACTGTCAAGGAGACAAAGGGAGGCTTTCATGGATTGAGATACACTATTATTATTAGGCCCTTTCAACAAGTATCAATGCTCTCTCTTCCCTTTCACTGGAAACAGTGGAACCTTTGCTGAACTGACAGTCAGTTAGAGCCAGTCAACAGAAACTGCTTTGGGTCACATGGCACCAAGAACTGTTGTTGCCATCGCAACTGCACTATGATAAATTAGCCTGTCTCCACTAAGGATTTGGCTTGCCTACATGCCCTGGAAGGTGCCGTTTTGATATTCTCCTGGACAGTTTGGAGCTAATCTCTGACTCAACCTTTTTAGCAGGCTTGCTAACATTTACATACATTAGGGGAGAGTAAAAGGAAGTTAGTATTTTTTCACTTATTACATACACACGTCAGGTTTTTGAATGATAATCATATTTAAGGAGTATTTTTGCATTCTCCCGAAGTTTGATCATTGTTTTACAAGCCATTCTATGCAAGATTAATATGGATTTATTTCACCTCATAGATACTTACATATTAGTGTCACTTAATTGAGATGAAATACTAGATTTAGCAAAGCTAAAGAAAAGATATGTTAGCTATAAAAGCACTAGAGCTTGTAATTGCTTAAGTAATGATTTCTCAAAAGTTAGCACATTTTTATTGCTTGGGAGATTATTTTCCTAATAAATTCTGTGTAGATTTATAACAAACTCTTTTCTTTAGGTACACCAAGTTCAGGAGGTATTTTTCATTTTTTAAAATTCATCCTATCTCTTGTACTTTAATGAAGTTCATAGATAGTGGTGATAAAACATATTGTGATTTCAGACAAGGTATATGAAACAATGAATAATAGATATTTAGCAACCAGGTAAAATACTTTCTGTTTGCAGAATGTTTCACATAAATTTTCTCTTTTAATCTTAAACACTTCATACCTGTGTTACAGATGAGGTTTTTCAAGTCTTAGGATGCCAGGAACTACGCCTGGCATAGAAAACACACACATTTACAGAACAATTAGAGAAGATAAGAAAATTGCCAAACTTACAGTGAAGTTAAAGCAGGCCATGCTTAAAATCAAGTATCTGGCTCCAAGTATAAATTCTTAATGCCACAGCACTACCAAAATAATTGTTTCTCTTTTCCCCAAGGAAACACATAAGTATTTATTTACATAATATACACATTCGCTGAGAGCATATTATTTCCATTTTTCCCCCTTGTGTGGAATAAGGAAAGAAGAAAGAAAAAGAGAATCTCTATACAGCAGACTAAATTGGTAGCAAATTTCAAATGTTAGACTAAAAACGATAACTTGAATTACTGGCAAGGAGAATGAAGGGTAATATTCAGTTTGTTGTAGGAAAAGATTGCTCTTTTTCCACTTCTGTCATCAGGATTTGGATCATTCCCTAGCCCCAGCTACTCAAAGTACAGTCTAAGGTCTTAAGCAACACAACCTGTACCCCTGTGGCGTGTTAGAACTGCAGAATCGGAAGTGCTACCCAGTTCTACTGAACCTGAATCAGCATTTTAGCAGGACCCAGGTGATTCATTGGATACTGATTTTTTAAAAATATATTTTATTGATTTTTTACAGAGAGGAAGGGAGAGGGATAGAGAGCTAGAAACATCGATGAGAGAGAAACATCGATCAGCTGCCACCCGCACACCTCCCACTGGGGATGTGCCCGAAACCAAGGTACATGCCCTTGACCGGAATCGAACCTGGGAACTTTCAGTCCGCAGGCCAACGCTCTATCCACTGAGCCAAACCGGTCAGGGCTGGACACTGATTTTTGAGAAGTACTGCATCCACTGGAACTACTAACGATCAGGAAGGAGAAGAAAGAAACTGAATCTCAACCCCAGTGGTCTCGGTCCCAAGTGACTGGGTCAAGACTGCAATGACTTTAGGTTTTAGAACTAGGAAGCCCATAGGTTAATAAATCACCACCCATCCATTGATCTAACATGTCTTCTCTATGAGAGATTTTTTTTTAATTATGGGTGGGGGCACGGATCTCTACTAGAGGAGTCCAGATTTAAATGTAAATACCAGCAAGTGAGACAACAACATAAACCGCCAGCAACAATTCAGGTGAATTGAATGCTCAGTAGTGCAGACTGAACAAGTGTGTCTTGAGAGGAGGTTTTGAAGGTTTAGGATGCCAGGGACTACACCTGGCACAGAATGCACAGAACACACACTCACACACACACACACACACACACACATACACACACACATCTTTTGAATTTAACTTCAGGAAAAGGCCCAAAGCATGCAATGCTTATGTTAGGGAAAGTCTTATAATAAAGGATGATCTGAAATGTAGGCCCCTGTGAGCAATTTATCAATAAAGGTCATCAAAAGGGAAAGAAGACCAACAGCCTTGTCGACTAGTGAAGCCCAGGGTTAATGTGAAGCTTGCATTGCTTTTCTTTTTCAGGTGCCAAATACTAGGTCTGTGCTCTTAACTAAGTCTTCCCACTCCCGTCAGTCAAATCTTTCTTGCCTTAAATAAATCTACAAGGACTTCCTGACTTAGTGACCAGCTTACATAATAAAATAGATATGCAGATCATTTCCTACAAATGAATAATATCAATATTGGGAGAAAATGTCCCCATCCAAATGTGTGCCAGTAGTGAAATGTGCCCCATTGGTAGAAAATATACTCTTTGAAAGTTGAAACAACTGGTAATTCAAGGCACTGTGTTTAAGCTACTTGAATCTGGCCAGTTGAAGCTATTACATTTTAATCTTTAGATAGATTAATAAAGCTAAAAAATACCCTTAGCTTGCCAATATTTCCCATTAAAAATGTTTGTACAGACATTAAAATCATGTTAATAGAATTCAAAATGAAAGAATAATAATTATTGTACAATTCTGCTATTTCAACAAGCCAAATCATTTTCATTTTTCTCTATTTCCTTGTGGTCATTTACAAGCCGTGTATATTCTTAAAAATATATAATTTCAGCAGTGGCATTGATATTAATTGCGCCTGACTCTGCCAACCTTACTGCGTCCACAGATATCTGCCACCAGTAGGCTGTGTCCTGCCTGGTTACCAAGCCAGCTCTGCACTAGAAAGGCTTCCAACTCAGCCCAGGCAGGTGGTGTTGTGTTGCTGGGTGTGTGGTGATAAGAAGAGAAATCAATATCTCCATTAAATATTAGATTATTTAAATTTTATCTGCAATAAATGACTGAATTCTTCTCATGTGGCTTTTTTTTTCTTATTTTGAATTATTTCTTTAGGATAATTTATCACAAGTGAGATCATAAGTTTTGAAAATGTACACATTTTTTGTAGCTCTTTAAATATTATGAAAATTACTTTCAAAAAGCACGTAGAGAGTTGACCTTAGTAAGTTGCAAAAGGTCCCCACAGGGTTCTAATGCACAGCCCTGAATTGAAAAATACCACGAGATGAGTGTGGTATTTTCCCTGCACTCAAACTAGCCTACGTATTTTCAATTAAATACCATTTTTTCCAGTTTAGTAGATATAAATAGTTGCTTATTCCCTGATATTTATAGCTTTAACTGACATATATTTATCAATATTTCTGTAGGCTATTGCCTTATTTTCTCCCGTTAGCTATACAGTAGGTTGAAAGATGAAATGCAAGGGAAGTAACTATAAATTGCACCTTCTCTAGGACTCTCTTTGCTTACAGAGTCATCTCAGCTCTTTTTATGGGATAAAAAGAGAGAAAATGACTCAGCTCGAGGACAGAAATATAGGGACACGGGGAAGAAGAATGTGTGTCCTTGACTCTAAAGAAATTCTCTGTGGAATTCTGAACTCTGGAAATTTGGCGAATGGGCCGTTCTCCACCTATGGGAAGGAACCAGAGGCATTTTAAATGGTGCCTCACAGTCACAGGGTATCACCTGATACAATATTTTCATCTGAATAACAAGAACTTTCTGGGGAAAAAACTCTTACACTTAAATATCCTTTCAGAAAGGGCTATGAGAAATGCTGGTGGTGGCATATTTTTTAATAATGAAGCAGAGCTAGAGGCCTGCCTGCTGATTCCGACTAGTTATAAGTAGATATTTCATGCCACCAATTCTACTTCTTTATGTTTTAATGATGACTAGACCAGATGATGAAAAAGACCTTCAACTGTTCCTAGGGGAGAAACATGCCAAAAACTATAGGAGAAAATAGTTTACAATTTGCTTAGTATTTAAGTTTTCAAAGACCTTTTCAAGCTGTTATTAATTAATCAAAGATAGCCTTAGTAAGGTAGGCATTCTTAATATTTCATAAAAAGAAAGAGAAAAAAGGGAAAAAATGTAGTGTTGCAGAAGAAACAGATTTGAAATGGTCCAAAAAATCAGCCACCGTTTTGGCTCTGTGTTGGGAATGATGTAAAATCTATCCTATCTAATAAAAGAGTAATATGCAAATTAACTGTCGCTCTGACACAAAGATGGCGGCACCCATAGCCACAAGATGGTGGTGCCCAGTCTTCTCAGCCCCACTGGAGTCCTCCAGTCCTGGGGGGCAGCTGCTGAGAGCAGGGCCTGCTTGGCCGGGAGCAGCCAAGCAGCCCCCACAGACAGCAGAGAACCACGGGGAGCAGGCCTAAGCCATCAGTAGAACATCCCCTGAGGGCTCCCGGATTGGAGAGGGTGCAGGTTAGGCTGAGGGACCCACCCCCGCCCCCCATGCACGAATTTCATGCACCGGGCCTCTAGTCTATATATAAAAGCCCTGCGACTGGAATGGAAGAATGACCAGCATGACTGGTAGTTATGATGTGCACTGTGGCAGCCAACCAGCCTGATCTGGGCCCCAATGGGCCCCCAACAGCTCAATTGGGGGCGGGACCAGTGGGCCAACCACCCACTGGCCCTTCTCCCCTCACCAGTGCTCCTCAATGGGCTCCCATCGGGGCAGGCCAGCCAAACCCCACCTGTGCATGAATTCATGCACTGGGCCTCTAGTCTTATATATATAAAAGCCAAGTGATGGAACAATGGAGCAACTAGAACAACTGGAACGACTGGTCACTATGACATGCACTGCAGTGGCCAACCAGCTTGATCGGGGCCCCGATCAGCCCCTCCAACGTCTTGTGGACCCTCCCTCTGGCTGACCCCACCCCCAATTGGCCCCCCACCACGTTCAGGGGCGGGGCTGGCAGCCAACCTCCCACATCCATTCCCCCCTGCCAGGCCAGCCCCATTGGCCCCCATCGGGGCAGGCCGGCTGGACCCCACCCGTGCACAAATTTGTGCACTGGGCTTCTAGTGTTGTTACAATTTTATCACAAATTTGCTTACAAAAAGTGATAGGTTGTCTAGATAAATGGCAGTATGGTAATACACTGGAATTTTTCAAGGCAGTGGTGGTATCACTTTTATATCCCTGGAGACTCTCACATAGTAGGCATACCATAAGTGTTAGAGGCATTGAAGTCTTATCAATTATTAACACAAGTCATAAATTTGTTTATCAGATGCTTACTAAGTGGAAAGCTGCAGAGATAAGACTTCAGTAGAGTAATACATACAGTAGGTAAACTGGATAGGGAGAAGACTGTTGGTAAGTACAGTAATAAAATGGAGAGCAAGATGATCGCCTGCAAAGAGCATATAGGCTTGGTGGCCAAAGTTGGATTCAAATTCTCGCTATGCTACCAACTTACTTGTATGATCTTAAACATGTTCATTACTTAAACTCTCTACTCTCAAGTATCTTAATCTATCACAAGTTGATAGTAACTGGTGAATAAATCCCAGTATTTTTCCCCTCAAAATTAGAGATCCAATCAGTTAAGATGCCTCCATTTCCTCAACTAGAAAACAATAGTAGGGGAATCATGACCCTAATGTCCCTTCTCACTCCCAGAGCTTTCTAATTCTACAATCTATTTACATAACAAAGTTCAATTTCCTCAGTCTTCCACATGGATAGAGTCCCTGTGATTAAATTCCAGGGACCACACACAAATTGATGGTCGAGAGATTTTTATTTCTGTTAAAACAAGAGTTCTCAGAACCTCACAAATCCTATCAGGTCAGTGACATCCATTTTGCCTCAAGGGAAGATTAAGCACTGAGACTTCTCTGCAATCAGAGGCAAATCTGCTAGGGAAGGTGTTGCTGGATCCATGTCTTCTGTGATGTTTAGCAAACATTTCTGTGCTTGCTCCAAGTGTCTCTGTGATGCATTTCTTATCACATCCATCATCACTGGCAGACCTGGCAATATAACTCACAGCCAGCATCCAATTGGCCTAGCTATGCCCCCGGGAGAGCCACTCAGGAGGTCTGTCTTCCCCTCTCCTAAAAGATTTAGGATATTGCTAGACCAGGAATGAGAAATGTCAGGAATGCATGCTGTTATCCCCCTCCCTGGCCTATGGAATATATTCCTGATGTTCTAGAATTCCCTCTCACTGAACCAGGGAATCATCCTTAAAATATTGCTCTAACCATGCAGTAAAAATTAGAGTTGGAAGTTAATATAAAATCTCCGGCTCTCCTCACTCTAGAGTCATTGTAACAACTGAGCTAATATTGCAATTTCAAACTGAGGAAAGCAAGAATAAAGAAATAACCAAGAAATGTGCCGTGTCATTTATCTATAAAAAATGAATAGAAAATCAAACCTATAAGAATATACCTCAGGAGACTGAGGTCTCATCCTGCTATGGAGATACTCCTCTGGGGAAAGCAAGCTTGGGCAAATGCAGAGGGAGGTTCTAACCTACCAATTACTTGCATCAGGCAGGTTGCCACAATGTGCCTTTATTGTCAGAAGGAGTCTATGGGGCTCAAAATTCCAAGAGACTAATAAATGTTGCTTTCCCCAAATTCTTATAGAATCCTTGTCTTAGGAAGATGCTGAAGCAGCTGTAGCAGGGCTTTTATGGGGCCTGGAAGCCAGGGCAGCTTGGCATTCCAGTGGGACCACCGCAGTGCCTCCAGCTTTGTGTACCTGTGTTGGACAGCCTACCCTTCATCTACCTGTGATGAACACTCGTGTTCTGCATCTGTTGGCATTTTTCTGTCAAATCTTATCACCATCACTTTGTTGACTGTCAAACAGAGCCATCAATGCAAATATGCTTTATATGGTCATATCCAGTACAGAGCTTTTCCTCCTAGAGCAGTGTTCTCAACCTTCCTAATGCCGCGACCCTTTAATACAGTTCCTCATGTTGTGGTGACCCCCAACCATAAAATTATTTTCATTGCTTCTTCATAACTGTAATTTTGTTACTGTTATGAATCGTAATGTAAATATCTGATTGCTATATGTGTTTTCCAGTGGTCGCAACCACCAGGTTGAAAACCGCTGTCCTAGAGGTAGATGTGATTCGGAAGAAGACATGAAAACGTGCACCATCCACATCCTCCACCAGCCACCACGGTGAGGATGAAAACATTCAGTAGGCCTATATGTCACATATTTGTGCTTGCCTACCTTGACATCGAAATGAAAGAAAGAAATGCTATATACTAACCTATATACAAAAGTATAATCCATTTATGAGAAAAAATTAAGCAAGATACAAATGGGGCAGGGTGCGTGGTAAAGGTTATCAAGACAGAAGTAGGTAAGAAAGAATTCTAACCACATAACAGGAGATATAGCCTCTTATTCTTTTTTTGTATTTCCAGGGCTAGCACAATGCCTTAAATATATTATTCCATGAATAAACATTTGTTGGATGAAAGAAAAAATACAGGAAAGAGATAAGAGAAATAAGGAAAGGAAACAAAAAAAAAAGAGAGAGAGAGAGATTTTTACATCGTACCTCTTTTATTAAAAAAAAAAAAGGTCATGAAATAATGAAATAGCACGTGGTGCCTACAGGAGCTCACAAGCATTTGTATGTGAACTAGAAACCTTTAGTTCATTTGACTTTTCAAAAAAATAAAATTGCCAACCTAAAGTCACAGAAGTTGAATATATTACAAAGTTCTTAAAGTTCCAATTGTTCTGTCATATACAAGACCTTCAAAATTTCTTGGAAAAATATCTCTACTTCAAAAGTAAACTTTGTAATGACTTGAAAATGGAAAGAAAAGAAAAAAAGAAAGAGCCTCAGTGCCTGTGCCGGAGAAAAAGACTACAAAGACTACAAGTATTTTAAAACCAACTTCTAGAGGGCACATCGGGATTTGAAAGGATGTAATAAAAGATCCCCTTGCAGCTCCCTGAAATATGTGACAGTATTTCAAGGAATTTGGCTGAGATTGACACCGACTCGCGCTTGAGACTTTAAAATAGAAGACAAACCGTCCCAGCTTTCAGCAACCACTTAATTGTTTCAGAAGGTATATACCCTCAGGTACAGTTCCTACATTCTCTTCTTTATCCTGTGCCTCACATACAACTGCCTTGATGATGTAAGCCTGGTCTCACCAATAGATAATTCTCACTCTTTAATCACCTTTTCCCAATCTGTAGCCACCACATGTCCCTTCTAGTAATGAATCATGAAAATACAGTAGTAGAGAGCTCTACTTGTTAAAGAATATAAAGGAACTAGAGGCCCGGTGCATGAAATTCATACATGGGGGTGGGGGGGGTCCCTCAGCCTGGTCTGCACTCTCTCACAATCCAGGACCCCTAGGGGGACAGACCTCTTGCAATCTGGGACTGCTGACTCCCTGCCTGCCTGATCGCCCCTAATGGCTTCTTCTGGAAGGACGTCCAGAATGACATCTGGAAGGTCGTTCAGCTGTCTGGTCTAATTAGCATATTACACTTTTATTATTATAGATATGTTAACATTTCATATAGATATTTTATATATTTTTTATAAATAATCAAAACGCAAAGATGAAATCATTTTTTTTCATGCAGACATTTTGTGTATGTGTGTGTGTTTTTAACATAAGCACAGCCATGTCCTAAGATAAAAGATTCCTCATCACTTGAGGCCATGATTAACCTTGATTACTCCATTTCTCACTCTTGTTCTGTCAGAAGCCGCATCTGATTCAGTCTCTTCTCTTCCAAAACTATCCTCTTCTCTCCATTCAAATCTCTTTTTCTTAGATCTAATCACTAGTCTCTCTCTGGTTTGTTGCAGGTCTGATATTATATGGGCAGCCCATCAGTGGAGTCTCTTTGTCCCTGGGACTCACTCTTTAATAGAACAGGTAACTCCCTTCCTGACCTGAGTGCTGGTTACCTCACAAGTCTCTTCTCTGTGCTAAGGTTTGTGTTGAACTTTTCTAGACCTTTACAGTGTCATTTGCGATACAGAGAATGACCCGATTCACTAAAGCTAATTTAGACACAAACCTAAGCGTTCTTATAGCATGTTTATTACAGTACTAATTACATAGCACTTTATTTGTGTTTATCTATTTTTGTAGGGAAGCATAGGACTTGATTGGAAAGTCTGTAAGGAGGAAACTCTGAAAGGTCGGAGAAGCTCTAGGGTAACGGTTGCCAAACGGTGATCCGCAGACCATTGGTGGTCTGTGAGGTCTGAAAGGTTGGTGACCATTGCTCTAGGGGACCTTGCCAAAGGCTGCAGCCCCTGCCTTGACTTTTCCAAACAAGTCTGACACCCCTTTCCCCAGGTGTTTTACTAGAATCTTTATGTTTAGACTTTGAAGCCTCCTTGCTTAAAGGATGCATGTATTTTCTCAAGGATGCTTACCCTGCTGATAGTATCTAATAGTTTTAGTTCAAGTTGTTGTTACAATAAAAGCCAAAGGAGGCAGGCGAACAGGGCTACTTGGTGGCAATAGCCAAAGAGTCCCTTAGCCCTCTCTTTCACAGAAACGTGTGTCAGAGTAATCATTCATCCGTCGTTCAGGATCTGCTGGTCATCTTACCCCATGAAAGCCCTTTAATATAAGTGCTGAGTCTCACTTCTATTTTGTTTCCAATACCCAAACAGTGTCTGGCACACAATAATCACAAAATATCATTTTTAGACTTGATATTGTGAGTTTCAAATAGTTATGGACTAATACAATTACAATAGTGTCCTCAGGTGGCCCAGATACAAGTCAAAAAACAATTTTCCATGTCTATTCTATGCTTATATTAATGGAAGATGGGGATGGACAGAAGCTGAGATCCCTAAGTGGACTGTTCATGAGTCCTTTCAAGAGACTAGCTAGTCTGTTGAAAGAACCAATGATCAGATATTAAAATATAGCTTCCAGAGACTTGCCAGCTTAAAAACGTGGTTAAGTAGCCACTGGTCACTCAAAGGTCCTTGTAAGAATAAATACAATCAAAGTATGCCATCTTGTGCAAAGCAAGTCTAGATAAGAATAACTAGTAGGAAACATTGCTATATGAAATCAAGTTGACCTGTAAATTTCAGGATATCACATTTTTCTTTATCTTTACACAAACTCTCTTAAAGATAGCATTTATGGTACCAAGAGCTAGATATTTCTATGTCAGTCCTAAAACCCTCACCAGTCAAGAAGAGAGGTGAACCCTGGCAGGTGTGGCTCAGTTGGTTGAGCTTTGTCTCATGTTTTATTCCTGGAGGTCACCAGTTTTATTCCTGGTCATAGCATATGCTGATATTGTAGGCTTGATCCCCAGAAGGGGAAGTTCAGGAGGCAGCAGATCGATGTTTCTCTCTCATCAATGTTTCTATCTTTCTCTCTCTCTCTCTTCCTCTCTCTTTAAAATCAATGAGAACCTAATTTAAAAAAAGAAGAGGTGAAGACATGGGCCAGTTATGAATCTATTCCAGTGGAAAGGCCAACACCACAGACAGAAGCTGAGATCCCTAAGTGGACTGTTCATGAGTGCTATCAATAAGGAAAAGGAAAACTGTGAGGTTTAAAAAAGTTACGGAAAACTTATCCAAGCTAAAAGAAGCTGGCACATGGGATATGGTAGAATGAGGGAAATCAGAAAGTTTCTTGAAAAGTATGAACACTAAGTAGGATAATCCAGGCTATCTTTCTGAGGAACCAAACTTTGGATGCCAAGCAAAATGCAAACCTATCATAATAAAAATCTACATGAGACGATCTGACCATTAGATCTTATAAAAGCTTGTCATTAAAATGACTTAAATATAAAATTTTAGGCAAGTGGAATGTATCTGAAGTCTCCATACATTCTGTGTAATGTTGTGAGACAAATGGCTCCATCTCTGACACAGCAACCGCAATGCGTCCTTTCAGTTCAGCTCAGATCTCTTGAAGGGCAGTGCTGTGATTCACAACGTAAATCAATAGTATTTCATGGCATTTTAGGGCCTCTTCTTAAAAAAGAAAGTAAACCCTTCATGTAAATTCACATAATTTCCCAATATAGTTTCCAAAATAAAATGATCAAATCAAAATATCTTGAGTGCCATGAAGAGGGATACCACTATCTCATACTGCAGTTTTGCAAAATAGATTCCTTTCTCACTTTGTAGGGAATCTTAGAAATGAAGATCTCATTTACCTAAGTTTTATATACCAAATGTGCAACTCTTGAATAAGCAAAATAAGGAATATTCTTTAGGGGGCAGCTAACAAATGGAATAAACTCCAAATGAGATTGCAAACCAATTTAAGTGCAATTTAGCATTATTCAAATCTAACCGGCAATAGAGAGAAATGCCAAGCTGCTGAAAGAAAACAAACAAAAAAAATTATACTATCTTCTAAATATCCTGTTTCTGTTTTTTTAGTTATTGGTTTCCAAAACAAATCTACATCTTCCTTTCCCCCATCCCACACCATGGTGGACCATTCATAATACACAAACATCTTAAAGAGAGTGTACACATGTGAATTCCTAATACAGTCTCAGTCACAACTCCATGTTAAACACTGGAAAAGGTTTTCTTAGAAGGTGAGAGGAAATAAATTTATATGCTAAATTTTCATTATTCAAATGACATTATCTGAACATTTTTTTTAAAATTAGATGGTCCAAATACTCCTAACAGGGTGTTTTTAGTTACTTTTCTTGAACTGTACACTGTTTTCCTTGAAGAACAGTTGCAAAAGATATGGGTTTGGAGTCAGAAGACTTAACTTCAAAATGGGGCTATATCAGTTATAGCTTTTGTGACCTTGAAATGGTCACTTCACAATTACTTAGTTTTCTCTGCTGCAATATGGGGAATATGTCACATGCTCCATTATTAGGATAAAATGCTAAGCAAATGATAATTAAACCTGAATTGTTTCATCAATATACTAGGATTACTTGATTGGTTAAAATGAATGTTGCCCAATCTAGTTGTCAGTTCAATCTCTTGATCTTTGTACTTTGCATATTTGCCTACATCTGAAACTCTGAAGACCTCAGGATGGTTTGGGATTTGTCTAGATAATCTAAAGTAAATCTCACCTCCTAAAAATGGGAAGTGAGATTCTGTCTACTCCTCCCCCAGAGGTATGAAAACCTACACAGGACAGGGAAGGAGACAGAGTTATTCAAAACCACAGTTAGTGATATAAAGAAAGTAATAAAAAGGGATTCATGGGGAGAAACCTATGATTTTACAAAATCTATTTTTGTCTATATTTGGCCACCCTTAATTTACAGATAATTCTTTTCCTCTGGCTGGTTACCTGCTTTGCATATAAGCAAGACAAATGATATTAGAGTATATTCACATCTACAATGTAACATATGCATCCAAAGCTATGGTAGAACTCTGAGAAGGTTCAGATTATTCTAATCATTAGAGGCTCTTTGGTATTAAAAGTTGAAATAATGCCAGAACAGTTTATAAAACTTGGGCACATTTAAAAGTATATGTTTAACAAATTAATGCTTTTAGCATTCAGTAAAATAAAATAAAATAAAATTAAGAGATCGCCTATTTTTTTATCTTAAGCATTATCTTTACCGACTTCTTTTTAAGACTTTTAAAAAGGCTTGCCCTTTTATCCTCTGTGTTTTGGTGAGGAGAGAACATGAGGAGTAGAAGATCCACCAGCTGCTCAAGAGCTTTTGGCTGGAGATGATTGATAGAAAAGGATAAATACAAATACACACTCTGTTATGAACTTAGTTGATTGCATATGAATTATTTTATTGTTTACATGGTTCATAATTAACTTAAGGTAGCTTTGATGTCCTTAAATATGTTGATCTTATTAATTTGATTCTAATCAAAGGGATGGACTAAAAACATGAAAGAAAGTTCATGCTAAAACATTTGTTTTTTCTGTAAAGGAACATATTGTAAGATTTTTGGCTTTTCAGGCCACATCATCTTTGTTACAGCTACTCAAATCTGTCATTATGGCCTGACAGCATCTATAAGAACATATAAAAGAAGGGGCATGACTGTATCCCAATGAAATTTTATTTATAGAAATTTAAATTTTCTTATTCTTTTTTACATTAAAAATATTCTTCTTTTGATTTTTCTCAAGCATTTAAAAATGTAAAAATCATATTTAGCTCAATGGCTATAAAAATCAGGTGGTAGGCCACAATTGGCCTAACAGCCATGGTTTAATCTAGCTAGTTTCCTTTAACTAGGAGTTGTAAAGCAGTGGCTAAAGTTTACTTATATTCTCAACTAAAGAGTTTCATGGAGGTGACCACTTTTATTTATTTTTATTTTTTTATTTTTATTTTTTTAAAAATATATTTTATTGATTTTTTACAGAGAGGAAGGGAGAGGGATAGAGAGTTGGAAACATCCATGAGAGAGAAACATCGATCAGCTGCCTCCTGCACACCCCCTACTGGGGATGTGCCCGCAACCAAGGTACATGCCTTTGACTGGAATTGAACCTGGGACTCTTCAGTCCATAGGCCAACGCTCTAGCCACTGAGCCAAATTGGTCAGGGCAAAGAGGTGCCCACTTTTAGCATTCAAAATGTTTTTGAAATAACAAACAAATATTAAATCAATGTAGTGTATAATGGAAGTCAATCTAATTTTTTTAGCAGTTAGTTTTAAAAAAATTGTCAATGTGTTAAGTTCAATGGCAAAACTCATTAGTACAGAGTCTATTCTGACTCTATTCAAGTTCAGGAAAATTTTGTTATCTGAGGCCATCCTTTAGGTTATTTAATCTTATGTGTCCCTAAATCTCTAAGCTTTTTGCTTCTTCTAAACTAATCAAAACCCATGGTTTAATGAAGATTGAAATGGGGCTCTGGGGATAAATAGAAGAAATAGAATTAGCGTTCTGTCTATATTATTTTGCTAGAAAATTCAGAGATGTATATTCTTTTAAAAATACATTTTTATTGATTTTATTTTTTAAAATATATTTTTATTGATTTCAGAGAGGAAGGGATAGGGAGAGAGAGATAGAAACATCAATGATGAGAGAGAATCATTGATTGGCTGCCTCCTGCATGCCCCACACTGGGATCGCGCGCACAACCCGGGCATGTGCCCTGACTGGGAATCGAACCGTGACCTCCTGATTCATAGGTTGATGCTCAGCCACTGAGCCACACCAGTCGGACTGTTTTTATTGATTTTAGAGAGAGAGGGAGAGGGATAGAGAGAGATAGAAACATTGATGAAATAAACATCCATCAGCTACTCCTGCATGCCCCCTACTGGGGATGGAGCCTGAGACCCAGGCATGTGCCATGACCAGGAATTGAACCAGAGACCTCTTGGTTCATAGGTCAACCACTGAGCCACACCGGCAGGGCAGAGATGTATATTCTTTATCATTCTCTCTGTAAACTGAATTATTCACACTTAATATTTCTAAATAATTCTATTTTTTTTTGGAAACAACTTACTCCTTACCCCTCTAATCAAATGTGATTTTTTATTGCTACTACCACTTTCAAAGTTCTCTCCAAGCTCTATCTGAAAAGCCCACAGGACAATTTCATTTTTCCTTTAAATTTCAGTTTCTTAAAGTCCTTGGATCTCTAGAAAAGTGTGTTGATTCTGTGGCTGATACTATTACAGTGACTATTTGGGGGTTGGTGTACAACCCTACTACTAAAAAAGAATTCACTGTTCATGTGACAGTTTTATTGCAGAAAAGGATAAGTTCCTAGTTAACTGTAAAAGAAAAAAAAACACAAAAAAACAAGACAACAATAACTATACACAGGACAACAACAATAACAAAACAATTAACCAGTCCACTTCATTCCCCAGATCTCACAGGTAACTATATTGTTATAGAAGATGGATATATATATGCTAATATTAATGGTCTGCTTGAATGCTTAAAACCAGCTTTCTGGGGGAGAAAAGCCCTGCTCTGTTGCATTTGCTGATTTTCATGGTGTGAATATTCCCACTGTGGCCCAAATCATAGTCATTTTTCTCCCCATGTCTGAAAGAAAAAATAAAAAGCAAAATTCCCCCCTATGTTTACGTAAGAAAAATGTAAAGAAAAAATGCACAAGGACATATAATACAAAATGTACAATAAAAATAAAATCCTCTAAGTGATGAAAAGATGGCAAAATATTGAAGTTAAAACACATCTTCAGGAAAACGTACACAAAAAGGCCTTAACACTTGACATCTCTTACACTTTACATCTTTTACTAAGGTTTAAAACTGGTATATATAATAAAGAAGAGATCTAGTGGGGGGGTGATCATTTATAAATGTCAGTGGAAGCTAATTTTTAAGACATAACCTTTTATTAGATTTTTTCTTTCTCAATTATAGCAATTCAAACATAATCTCAAAATGCATTTCTTTTATATGTGGATTTTAAAGTCTTTTTCTTCCCTCACTATTAACTTTTTACAGTACACCATGGATTTTAAGATGCAAATCTGATTGATTGCAATGACTCATGGGGGCAAGAACACCATGCTATTCTATTATTATTGATTTGTAACATGAGTGGTGGATGTTCATGGCCAGGAGAGAAGAAATCTATGTATATTGAGTCCCTAAAGCTGATCCGGTTCAGTGAACAAGACTTCCCTTTTGTAAGATATCTATTGTTTAGCTTGCTTTCACTAGTTAGAACAAGAATGTTTTACTTGTTTTACACTCAAATGAGGGTATCAGTATGACATTATACCTAACCTAGACATGATGAGATAAGAATGTAAACAGTCACTGGATTTTGAGGGCACACTAAGTAAATCTCTTCTATTCATATAAGCCATGCTTGTTGGTGACAAAGACTATAATTAGTAGCTCAAGAATTCATCCAATCTCAGCTGTTCATACTTGGATCCAAATTTCTAGGTTCTAAAACTCTGCCAAGGGCATCAGCCAGTGCATTTGTTTAATGATGGATTTGTAGGAACTAAAGAAAGCACAATGGAATATATTTAGTAGTAGGTTTGAGAATCAGAGCAGTTTGCGAGTACCAACTGACAGCCCAGGTCAAGGAAGGGGAGGAAAGAGTGTAACAAGAAAGGAAATATTTGTTTGAGTGAAATAAGAATTGAGAGTAAAGGTTCTTGGTTGAGGGAAAAAAATGATTGAGAAGAGATGTTGGGAGTGATGCTATTTTTTAAAAATTTCTTTATTGATTAAGGTATTACATATGTGTCCTTATCCCCCCATTGCCCACCCAGCCCCCCACTCATACCCTCACCCCCTGTTGTCTGTGTCCATTGGTTAGGCTTATATACATGCATACAAGTCCTTTGGTTGATCTCTCTCCCTTACCCCCACCCTCCCCTACCTTCCCTCTGAGGTTTGACATTTTAAAAGGCTCCATTGAGAGAGTTGGAGGCTCAAGCCTGGACAGCACATTATGATGAAGCAGGCCAATGAAGGGGAACTGTAATGAGAGGTTGGAATGAAAGGAGGATTGAAAAGCAGAGGTTATGTCAGAGAATTCCTAAGAAGGCATATCCTAACTTTGCTCCAGATGCCTATATTTTGCAAATCATACTAACACATGCCAAATTAGATCCTAAATGCTAGGGAAGTAGAAAAAACCTTGGAAAACTCACCCACACAGTACCAACTCCTTGCCATGCTAGAGATGCAAGCCTATTGCTAGTTCTGTCCGATACTTCACAACAGGGAATTTAGAAGACTCAATTTAATGGAATAAAAACCTTATTTCCCAGAACCAAGGAGGCTTTAGTTCTACATACCTTTAATCTTCTAGCTCTCAGGAGGACCAGGCTGACAGTAATTATTGGTTTTAATGTATGGTAGGCAGAATACTACTCCCCAAAGATGACCATGCCCCAGTCCCAAGAATCTGAATATGTTCCCTTCCATGGCAAAATGAACTTTGCAGATGCACTATCCAGATAGGCTTAACCTAATCACATTAGTTCTTAAAAGGGCTGTGGTCAGTGAGGTATGAGATGAAAGCATAGGCAGGGGTGATTCATGGTAAATTCAGGAGGCCTCTGGGAGCTGGGAATGGCCCTCTGGAGACAGTTCACTGGGGAATTGGGCCCTTGTCCTTCAACTGCAAGAAACAACTGTCAACAATCAGAAAGAAACAAGGAAATAGATTTTACCCTGGAGCCTGCAGTAAGAAATGCAGTCCTGTCGAAACATGATTTTAGCTCTGTGAGACCAGTGTCAGAGTTTCTAATCCTATATAATAAAAGTATAGTATGCAAATTGTCCCCTCAACCAGAGTTCTTTCAGGAGTTTGACTAGAGAGCAAGCAGGACAGGGGAAGGGAGGGAGTACCCAGCCGGCAGCTGACAGCTGCTAGGGACCCTACCAGTGCACTAATCTCGTGCACTGGGCCTCTAGTGTCTTAAATATAAGATAATAAATGTGTGCTATTTTAAGCCACTGAGGTGGTAGTAATTTGTATAGCAGCAGTAAAAAACTAATACAGCATATCTCTGAAGTATCTATGAGAGTATATCTTTAATGAACTTCAAAAAAGAATAAAAGTCAATTAATATAATCTTCCAGAATGAATGAATGACTTGGAGACTCCTTCCCCCACTTCAGGTGGTTAGAAAACTCACCAGCCACCAAGGACTATTCCATTCCTATAAACTTGAGTCTCTGGGCATGACTTATATTGGCAACTAGCTTGAATGCCTTTCTTTTACCGCTTGGTTAGCCGCTACGCGCCATTGGTTTCCCAGGGCTTCCACTCAGGTTTCTGCTGGGTGGTGTGCTTGATCTTGACATCCAGTAGGATTAGACTAGTTATTTCATTATCATAATCATCATCATAATAATGATTATTATTATTGCTACATTATTATTTTTTATTATTATACCCTGTGACAGTGTTGTAATGGAAGTCTATATCAAAAGCAGCATGTCACGAAGAAGAAAGCAATCAGTTTACTCCAAGGGATTGGAAAAGGTAGGAAAGAGGAGGTAGAGTTGCTTCACAGGATTTTAAACAGTTTATAGAAAATATTTTTAGTAGTTTATAATTTGAAAGTTGGATAAATTGGCAGGACATTTCAGGCAGAAGTAAGGGCACAGGTAAAGGCATGAAGTGGTGAAATGACCTTGGCTTCTTCCCATTCACATCCTGCACGGATGGGAATAAAGGGTGTGAGTGGCAGATGGCCAAGGATGTGGTTATATAAATAGCCAGGGTGCATATCATGCAAGATATAATATAAAAAAAGAATAGGGGATTTATAAACATTAGTTCAACTACTATAGCATTTTAAGCAGAGGAAAACAAAATTGTGCTTAAGCTTCTGGGTCAGCAGAAAGGACAAATAGAGGTGGGCGAAGCAAAAAGTAAAGAAACAGGTTTTGAGCCCGTTCAATCATGATTATACAAGAAATAATTAGGGCCTAAGGCAAAGTGATAGACTTGGAATATGCAGTTTGGTGACCTTTTGCGAAGGATGATTGAGGAAAAAGTGAAGGATCATCATTAATCAGGATCATCATTAATCATGATGGTCATCACCACAGTTAATTTTTGCCTGTCACTATGATAAGCACTTTATTCGCATTACATCATATGATCTGCACAATAATACTAAGAGAAAGATATGATTATTACGTCCATTTTATTGATGGAAAAATTGAGACTTAAAGAGGTAAAATTAGTAACATTTTCAACGTCACACTGTCAGGATCAGAGCCAATTTCTAAATCCTGACAATTGGCTTCAGAATCCATTTACCACAAAAGATATGCTCTTAACCAAATGGCTTACACCCAGGTGACCAGCTTGAGTGACTGGGTGGATGGGGTTTCTTTAATCAAGAAAGTAAGAAGAGCCCGACAGGCGTGTCTCAGTATTTGAGCATCGACCTATGAACCAGGACATCACGGTTTGGTTCCTGGTCAAGGGCACATAACTGGGTTGTGGGCTTGATGTTTCTCTCTCCCTCTCCCTTCCTCTCTAAAACCAATAAAAATATATTTAGGAAAAAAGGAGAAGAAAGTTAGAAGAGAGACTAGCATGAGGTTGGAAATATATTCGCTTTAGGACATGGGTTTGAGATGCAGGGAGACAACTAGCTGAAGACCCACCCACAGGGCTTTTGGACTTATGGGTCTCACTTTTCAGGGAGGTGTGGACAGGAGATGCATATTTCCTGTCTGTTTCTCAGGCTGCGTCAAAATTTAATGTAACTGTCAGGCATACCAGAGGCAGGAACCCAGGGATTATATAACTGCAGTACAGATTAAGGTCAGAGATTTAAAAAAAAAAAAGAAAGAAAAAAATGATTCCCCAAAGTTCCAAGCTAGTACAACATCGCCACCTACTGCGATGGCTGTCAAGGACAATCCATCTAATCCATCAGCTTAAACCATAACTGCTAGGTTGTGGCAGCACCTCTTGCTACTCCTCACTTCCTCCTCCCCTCTACCTGCTGGCATCACCTTCCTCTCTTTCCTCCTATGTTCCTGCCCTGTGGCTCCTGAACCATAATTAGGGTACAGATCTGGGAAGGAATCCCACAAGTGTCTAGCAATTTGAAATCATAGAAAGTATGCCCAACTACAAACGTTACAATAGAACCTCTCCTTTCTCCTTTCTTAGCTGTCATTTTCTTTGCTTGCTTTGTCTTTTCCTGGTGCAGCCTGTGGGGAGTTTTATACCTTTTCATACTCAGTTTTCTCATCTGTAAACTAGGGCTACTACTATTTACCTAACAGTGCTATTCTACAGGTTAAGAGAAAAAAGGATGCATAACAAACATGTACAGGAAAATCTGAATAATGTTCTGTTCCTCCCACCCTTCATCTTATCAACCTCCACTTAGAAAGGATACAAGGTAACTTAAAAAATCAGCTGCATAAAATGAAAACAGAACAGAGATGGCAGGAACGATTGGCAAAGACCCAAACAGAAAAAGAGAACTAACGTGAAAATACATAAAAATAAGGAAATTGAATAAAATGCACTTTAACAGGTGCGACGAACTCTTAATGCCTTCATGATGTAGAATATCCTTACATAAATACAGATACTTTCTCTCAAGTATCAAGCTTTTATTATAAACAAAGCCGTTTCATTGCTGTGCTTAAGTAGCACAGTGACTCAGGTGACTATACCTCCCCCATGAAGCCTGCTTCCAAAAAATGTAATTGCTCTGACCTTGCCTGTAGAATACGCCTTCTGCCATTTAGTGCACTTTGCTTTATATTCATTCATCAAGTATTTATTACTCACTGCAAGGTGTGAGGCAGTGTGCTAGAAGCAATTTTGTCTTTTCTGCATGATGGCCATTATAGTGACTTGATTAGGACAGAGCTGAAGGGTTTATTTAGAAACACTATAATTAGATAGCATCTGAGCAGTGGTTATTAGAAAGGCCCAACCTTTCTAAATTTGAATATGTTGGATTTGAGAAGAGTCCCTAGGATCCCTCAGCAGGGGCCACTCATACCCACTGTCCTGGCAAGTTTTGGAATTGTGATGGGAAGGTTGGCGAATGGCCCTGGACATCGGCCATAAGCAAACCATTCCCATTCTTCAAGGTCTATAGATGTTTCAGGTAGGAAATACTAGATGTGAGAATTTTAGAGGCAAAAATAAAGATCAAACTACATATTTAAGGGAAGAGAGATGTGCTGGGCAAAGACCATAACACACATGAAAAATAAAAACTACTTTAAGGTTGACCAAATGAAATACTTATTTTAAAACTCTTTGCTCTATAAATATATTTTTAAATATATATATTTTTATTGATTTCAGAAAGGAAGGGAGAGGAGGAGAAAGAGAGAAGCATCAATGTTGAGATAGAATCATTGATTGACTGCTTCCTGCATGTTCCCTACTCGAGATCGAGCCTGCAACCTGGGCATGTGCCCTTGACCAGAATCGAACCCAGGATCCTTCAATCTGCAGGCCGACACTTTATCCACTGAGCCTAACCAGCTAGGGCTTTGCTCTATAAATATCTTAAATGATTTTCTGATTATTCAAATAACTTGAGAATACAACAAAATACTACATCAAGTTAAAGAGAATCTGGGGAGATATTACTAGTGCACAATGATCCCAGCTGGGAACTGAGACATGGGGATATGTATTTGCTATTTTCTATTATTTAGGACATTGCACCTGGTCAATCATTCAAAGAATAAACTGTGTACACCATTAGCATTGTATCCAGAGAGTTCCTAATGCTTTTCTGGCATTACCTGACAACCTTACTAACACCTCTGTGCTGTGTGGAACAAGTGGTCTTGTTATCATCCTATTTCCTCACAGAACTACACAAGGAGAGAGAAACGTTTTGATTGGAAAACAGCTACTTATCACTAAAGAATAAAAAGAGGAGAGGCCAGGTCTTCTGATCTCCCCTCTTCCCCAGTCCATCCATCATGCCTTCAAGATAAAGACTCAAAAATGAAGGATTCAATATTTAATAACTTTCTCATTTTCCCGAGATCCTTTAATTGAACTCTCATTACAGGTGCAACCAATTCTCTTTCAATCTGTAGCTGGAAGTCGCCATAGCATACAGATTCCGTCCATATTTTAATAAAGTCTTTTTTTAGCGCAGTGACTTCTATTGCCATGTGTGAAGGACCTCTTAGATTTTCCATTAGAGGCCACGTTCTGGATGGGTTTATAACTTGGAAGTAAACCTTTTCTGTCAGGTTGAAGTAGGGCAAAAAAGGTTTTAAGAGTACTTTGTTATTTCATAATAATAAATCAATTTTCCTTCAAGATCAGAGTGCAATTTTGTCCCAATGCTATCTCCTTGTATTTCTCAGGCTTATATAAATGACCGCCTATCACACATTTTTACATCTGGAAGGCATTCGCTTGGGGTCAGGGAAAAGAATTCGAGAGTAAAGCGGTTGAACAGTTTGGGCACGTGGCTAATGCCATATCCATAAAGGCCACTTAGGTGTTCCACTAAAGAGAATCTCTATACCAAAGGCACAGGCTGCATCGCCAATGCGGGCAGCCCTTTTAAGTAAAAGGCGGAAGATTTATGCGGTCTGAAGAGAAACCAGAGCATAGGGCAGCCCTTTTACAAATGCATTCTGTTGATCACCCAGGAATCAAACAAGCAGGTGTGGGTAGTTCTGACCAAACCTCTCCCCATTATCTGAAAAACAACCGAGGGGAGAGGTAGGTCCCAGGAATGAGGGTCATTATGATAGTCTGAGTACAGGACAGATGGTCCCCTGTGTAAATGATAATACTATCACTATTATAAAGGAATTTCCTCTCACAGACCCAGGTTAATACATATAGGATCTCAAACAGGCTTTGACTGCAGATTCCTACTCTGTTCCCTAAGCAGGGTATCTGAAAATAATCTTTGGGTCACCAGAAAATGCCACAGAGCCTAAATAAAACTCGTGTAATTTTACCGAATCAAGCACATACATCACCCATACATGCATATGCATACATATGCAAAACCAGTAAGCCCTTTATTTTTGAAAAAATCTCTACTGATTTCCACAATTGGACACATGGTTTTCTATGCCTATGAGCCTGAAGAATTTAAATAATTTTTAAGTCATTCAGGACTGGAGTTAGAAATGGTGCTACTCAAAATAAAAATTTATTCACCATATCTCTTTTGAAGGGTGTGCATTTTATTGGACGCATCTGAATTAAACAGCTTTCTCAACCAGCACAACTAGTCCTTCTTACTGCTGTTGGCAGCCAAACAACTATCACAGTCGTTGCCAGACCTTATGCTTGCCATGTTCTTTTATTCCTTTTTGTGTATCACTGTCTTTCACTCTCAACCATCCTAGCTACCTTCTTTAACATATATTGGACAGAATTTTAAGACATCATTTAACAACAACAAAAAACCTTTTTACTTCTTGACAACCCAGAGAAATGGATTCTTCTAAAAGGAAACAAATTGCTTTAAAAACGACATGTCACAACTAAATGGTTATGCCACTGAGCTTTATAATAAAAGGTATTAACCCCTTGGGATTCCTACACTGACCTCTATTTTGCTCTCTTTGTCACAGTCTCCAGTAAAGCAGTGGCAGAGAGCTGGCTAAAGGCTACGGTTATGCAGGAAGGGCAGAGAGGAAAAATGGCTGCAAAAATGGGTAATCCACCTGCCAGGAATTCACAGCCCGCCTTCCTCCAGTAACTGTCTTGTCATGCTGCCTACGTGCAAATCTCTTTTTGCTTATATGCAGCTCTGAAAATTATGCTTATTATTGCTATGATCTCAAAAAGGCAAATTATTATTATTATGCATTCCCCTGGCCTACTTTCACACTGAACAATTATGACTTCAGATGAGAATTAACAGCTTCATATCAAAATGCTCATACATTTATGGAAATACATAGCTGTCATTCTGTATAAAATTAGAAACCTTCAATTTTAGTTTCAAAATCAGTCTGCATGCAAATAGTGAATACACACAAAAATTTTCTAGCGCTAGTTTGAAATGTGGTATTTCTACCCTAACAACAGAAAGTTTCCTGCCAAAGCAGTTAATTGCCAACTAAATCATGGGAATTCTGTCTTTGTGCATGTCTTGTACATGGTGAGCTGTCAATAGTCCATATGTAAATGACAAAAGGGTAACAAAATGAGGACCTCTCAGCTTTGGTTTTAATTGGGACTCTGAAGAGTTGAAATACCCCTAACATTCTTAATGCCTTCTGAACACCTAGAAACAACAACTCCTGTATGTACATAATGTAGGAAGAAAGCATACTTCACAATGAACTTTTCTCTGATCTATTATTTTAGGTAGGAATTCTGGGCGAATCGAAGATTTATATTAATACAGTTTCATCATATAGTGTGCATTCATTATATATTCAAAAGCTAGCATATATGAAATGAGCATCACACAAAATAAGTTCAGTGCTTTTTAGTTTATCTGCTATGTTTAGAAATACTCCAGTAACTTATTTTGCTTTAGGATATCTGTTATTAAATCAATTATTGTGATAGGAGGTTCTGATATGCTTATAATTAAGAGTTCTGGGAATAGAATAAAAAGTGTATTGCATTGACAAATATTTTATTTCCTGACTCATATATATGGATGACATACAATACACCAACATGTTCACTGTCACTTGCAATAAGCATTTCCTACTGTTGCTAAATATCTGCATTATTTTAAGGAAATATATAATAGAGTTAGCATGCCAGTTAAAGGTCACTTTGAAAGTTGTAATTAAAGCTCATAAATAATTTCCTTGAAAAGAACCCGTATTTTATTGATGGTGGTAGGGGTGAAATTTTTTTTTAAATGTTGCTTTTGTTTTAAATCTGTGTGAAATTTTTATAAAGACAGATTGGTAAATTTAAAAACCAGTTATTAAAATAATGATAAAGCTTGAAAACATCCCTTTTGTAGCTGCTTATTTTTAGAAAGCAAAAATATACATTTCACTAGCATATATGTTTAGAAAAATTATTGTGTTTTAAAACAAACCCTGGGAAGTTAGAATTAAAATGATCCTAAGTAGCAACATAAGGTATTGGATAGAGCACTGAGCAGGAGTCCAGAGACTTGGGTTTTCTGTCAGACTCTGCCTCTGATTGGCTGCTGCCCTTCAGCAAGTCACTTAGTTTTCAAAAGGAACAGTGTTCCAAGATTTTAAAGAAACGCACTTTGTCTCAGATGAGATACATAAGCTATGCCTTAAAAATAATGGCAGCCAAGGTTGGGGTTCGATCCTCGTCAGGGCACATGTCAGAATCAACCAATGAATGTAAATAAATGGAGCAACAAATCTGTCTCTTCTTTTTCTCTCTAAAATCAATAAATAAAATTTTGAAAAAAAATGTCAATGATGAATTTTGACTTCCAATTTTGATTTACATGCTGGAAGCTGAACACCTCAAGACTGATTCTGGTGACAAAGCTTTCCTAGTTAGCCTATTTTATGGTCTGAGGGGAATCGTGGTGCGGTGATTGAAAAGCATGTGGATTGATGGCTATTTCTACTGGTTTTAGTGGTCTCTGGTTATGAACATATTATGCTTCCAGTGAAGTTGTAAGGCTACTCTTTTTCCAGGAATTTCCTATGTGGGTGATATTTATATAACTAAAGAATTTCATCAGGCATTTTGATTTTTATACTCATCATATTTTCAACTTTATTGATAAGATGCATGGTTAAACTTATTTTTGCTTTTAAGACATTTTGCCTAATATATGGTATGAGGGCTCAGTTTATAATTTAAGAGCTATAAAAATTCTGAGAACCAGACAGATGCTTGGATTTACTCCCTATTGAATATTCTCTGTCTTCATAAAAAAAGTAAAATAGTAATTGGTAAAATTGACAAGACAATTAAAAATGTAGAATACAGTAGATCCTCAGGTTACGTCGGAGATCCATTCCCACAGCGCGATATAACGCGATTTTCGCCGTAAGTCAGAACCCACATACATAAGCACCTACGTCACTCACATGGAGCACATACATAGCAGTAGTGAAGTGAAACAGTAAAAGAAATTTAAAAGAAAGATAACAATTCCTGACCTTTACTTGTGGTAAATAAATAATAAAAAACATAAAGCACATATGTACATATGTCGAAATGACGGAATTTTTTTTTTTTTATAAATAAATGGGAGACGGTGACGTAACCACAAAACAACATACGTCGAGTCGAACGTAACCCGAGGACTGTCTGTACACTTTAGAGCATTTCTAGGCTTAAAGATGCAATTTTATTTGCATTTTTTATTTTTAACCATAACATTTATATTTGCATTTAAAAGCAATATTTTTCTAGCAGTACATTTGACAAGTAGACAAAGGAGGACAAAAATTACTCATGGTCTCTCTTGCATAATGTATATAATCTTACAATTTTGAAGTATTTATTTTCATATTCTTTTCATAAATGTCCTTCTTTTACATAACTATAATCATACTGCTTTTACCATTTTATATGCTGATGTTTCATTTAGATGAATATAATAAACATGTTGCCATGACCTTACAAGGTCCAAGTGACCATTACTTATAATGGCTGCATAACAGTCTATGGATGTACCATGATCTTATATATATATATATAAAAGCCTAAGTGACTGGACAACTGGACAGTTGGACAACCAGACAACCGGCTGGTAGCTATGATGTACACTGACCACCAGGGGGCAGATGCTCAATGCAGGAGCTTCCCCCTGGTGGTCAGTGCGCTCCCACAGCAGGAGCACCGCTCAGCTGACAGATGGGCACAAGATGCCAGGCTCATGGCTGGCAAGCACAGCTGTGGCGCGAACCTCTCTTGCCTACACTCGCCCTGTTCGCCTGAGCAGTGGCGGTAGGTGCAGGGAGGCTGGGATGAGCAGGAGAGGCACAGCGCCCAGCTTGGGCTCAGGCTTCTCCCCTGTTCAGGAAGAACATGTACAGCAGACTAGAACCTGATGAGCTGGCGGGTAAGGCTTGGCTGCGGCAGCATGGAGGTCCACTGATCCCTGCAGGCCAGGCCGAGGGACCCCACCGGTGCATGAATCCATGCACCGGGCCTCTAGTTTATAATAATTTGCCTGGTTACTTCTTTATTGGTGGACATTTAGGTGGTGTAGAATACTTGTCTTGAATAACATTAAAGCAAGTATCCCTATAATGAAATTGTTCTCATGTTTTGTATTATTTCCTATCTATATGTTCTTTGTTAATAGTAACAAATAATATTAGCATGTATATGGTTCCTAATACAAAATTCTAAAATTTCAAAAAATTTTTACCAATCAAAATACAACTGATAGTATAAAAATATTATTTTTATTTAATAATTATTAATTTCAGGATTGAAAATAAATCTTTAAGGTCATTCCAATTCATATTTCTTTAAATAAAAGGGGTTAAATATTTATTATATATTTATTATATTTTTCATAATGATAACTTCATGTCTTTGGACATTTATATTCTGAGTTTCAATATATTTTCAGTATTTATGAATGCTTTGGGTAATAAAGATTTGCATTGTTTTTAATATTTGCTGAAAATAATGTCTCAATTTAATCTTTTTTATTCCCTGCAGTTTATTATTTCTTCCTTGTGTTTTCTCTGTTTTCTGAGTTTTGATGTTTAGCAGTTTAAATATATTTAAGTGTTTAGCTGAATATTTAGTGAATTGATAATTTTGGTATTATAAATGTTATTCCTTTAGATACTTATCCCTTAACCATTTATTGAATGACCTTCCCTTCTATTCATTATCTATGATACTTGTCATATATTTAATATAGTACATATATCAAATTCTTATGTGTAACAGAATCTATTCTAGAGTAAGTATATAGCACTTTCTATTTTAAGTATTTTAATTTTACAATAATATGTCTTAAAGTGTTTCCCTTGCCTTTAGATTCTAATAAAGTAGAGACAATAAATGACTTAGCCATTCTTTTCATTTCTCAATCATCTACTGTATCTAGCATAAACACTTTCAATTTCATTTATTTAAAGTGTTTCAGATGAGATAGATATAATGTATTTATGAAAAATAACAGAGTATTGTATCTGAGTAGTATTGTTCTAAATTGTATGGGGAATTGTTTACAAGAACATCATTAAATAATAAAATTGAGGGAAGTAGAAAATATATATAATGTAATTTCACAGTAAAACATTAATATCTGGTAGATCCTTCAGGGAATATCTTCAGGATCCATAAACATTGCTATAGTTTAGTTGAAACTTATTGTATTGGTAAATTATATATATATATATATATATATATATATATATATATATATATATTCATCTGTTTTAATTCAATTGAGATAAAAATAAGTATATAAATAGAGTCTAGGTTCCTATGTATGCACATATGTAGGAGACTTCCTTTTAGTTTCTTCTCTGTACTATGGGTATGTGTGGTGTAAAATTTTCACTTCATTCCAAAGTATGTATGTCCTTTGGAAAGTAACCTAAATCAGTACTTCCCATCACTCACTGTTAACAATGTATGAGAAGATAGTACAGAAAGTATTATATTTATTCTTCTTACTTGAAGATCACTATGAACAGATGTAGGGCACTCCATAAATCTGAAACCATCTATATTCTACTGTGCCTCATTAAAATAGTACAGAAGGACAAAACTTTAAGGCTAAGACAAGGTGGTTTGAGCATGTCCAGAAATAGAAATTAGACTCTAAAAAACAACGTTGTAAATCGCAGGTGATCCCTCTTATCTGTTTTTATTTTCTGCCTTATTTTTTATTTTTAAAGTATCTATTTATAGTTAGTCCTCTCTCTTCCTGAGAATGCTTGTCAAAAACATAGCAGAGAATTCCCTGCAAAAGCAATGTAAATTTATCATTTCTTAAAATGTTGATCTAATTTCATGAGAAAGGAAACCATTTTGGATTATCAAACATATTCTTCAGCTTTAAAATAAGAAATAAACAGTATATCTATCTATATCTATATCATATATATAATATATATATATATATATAATCTAGTTACAAAGTAATTATTTTTAAACAAATTCCAAATAATTTGTATGCACAGCAATGGTTTGTCTTCAAAATTTACTCTGACACTGAAAGCATTTCAAAATAAAATACACTTGAGAAATCCTTTCAAGAATCAGTTTACAAAGAATTATGTTTCTGATCATGGCCAAGTGGCTCCTATTTGAACAACTATTCCAAAATGACAACTATAAGTTCTGGAAAATATACAAAATGTTTAAAGCCACTGGACAACAACCACAAACAGGCAGATTTTAGAGGGAGATATGTATACCTTTGGAAGAATATAACAGAATCCAGAGTCTTTACACTACCATTCATGATGTCCATTATATAGTCTAAATAACATTAAAAATAGGGAAACATGACCCACAATCAATAAAGAGCCAACTAATGAAGACTGATTCTGAAGTGACCCAGGTGTTGGAATGAGTAGACAAGGATTTTAAAAAGTTATTATAGCTATGCTCAAGGATGTATGGAAACTATGATCAGCCTTACTGCAATAATAAGGCATGTCAGCCCTAACCGGTTTGGCTCAGTGGATAGAGCGTCAGCCTGCGGACTCAAGGGTCCCAGGTTTGATTCCTGTCAAGGGCATGTACCTTGGTTGCGGGCACATCCCCAGTAGGGAATGTGCAGGAGGCAGCTGATTTATGTTTCTCTCTCATCCATGTTTCTAACTCTCTATCCCTCTCCCTTTCTCTCTGTAAAAAAATCAATAAAATATATATTTTAAAAAAAGTTAAAAAAATAAGGCATGTCAGCTGAAAAAATAGAAAATATAAAAAAATAAACTTTAAAACTGAAAAATACAATGTCTGAAATAAAATTTTACTAGATAAGGTTAATATTAGACTGGAACTAGCAGAAGACTCAGTTAACTTAAAGATAGATCAATAGAAATTATCCAATCTAAAGAACAGAGAAAAAATTAAAAATCAGTTAACCAGGACTTTCTCAAACATTACTGATGGTCATATAAACTGCCACAAATTGTTTAGGCAACAATATGGCCAGTCAGTCAAAACATATAAACATGCATATAATTACTGACTTAGCAATTCTACTTCCAATAATTTATCCAAAAGATTATAAGATCCTTAGGGGTGAGTGATAACTTGTTTTGTCTTCTGTTGTATCTCTAGCACTTTGAACATCATGTGGTAACTGGTAGGCAAAAATAAATAAATATATTTGAATGAGTAAATGAATGAGAAAAAGGATGGGTGAATGCCTAAGTGAATAAATGAAAAAACATGATGTAAAATGCATATATAAGAATCTTCATAAAAGAATTGTTTCTAAAAAAGTAAAACCAAATATCTAAATACAGATTTCTGATTACATGAAGTCTAATATATTCATAGAATTAAATATTAAAAGTGATGCAGATGAGTAATTATAGCTAAGGAAAATATTCATGATATAAAGTTTAATAACCAAAACTGTGTACACATGTCATGTATTTTAATAGAATAAGGTAGTGAAAGCCTTTTCTTTGAAATTTAAAATTAAAATCCATCACAAGACAAAAGATTGCAGGAGTCATTAATGTATGACCACACCTATTTCCTTACACCTTATGTTTTATTTCAAACTACCTCGCTTACTTGGCCCTAAATAATTTTTAAAGACCAAGCACATTCTCAAAGGTCAAACGTTTGCTAACATTCAGGAGGTTCAAAAGGATGTGCTACAAACTCTCAAGTAATTCCCAGGGTGTTTAAAGCAAAGGTAATATCATTATGGAAACTATATATCTCACAGGTAAGTCACTTATCTTGGAGATCATTGCACAGTGGTTAAGAGTACATATTTTAGAGTTAATATTCTGGGTTAAAGTCCTACCTTCACCATTAACAAGAAGTGCGACCTCGGGAAAAAACTTTCCTCTCTTTGCCTGTTTTCTCATCTTTAATGTGGTGATGCTAATAGCATCTGTGTAATGCTGTAAACATAGTATGAGTTAATATGCATAAAGCATTGAAACAGTGCCTGGTACATACTGTTATATAAGTGTTTGTCATTACCCTAATGTATATATAACTTTTATTATAATAGTTTTTAAAAAAAATTTTACATTGAGATAATTTTAGACTTAATAGAAGAGTTGCAAGAATAGTACAGTTCCCACATATCCTTCACCCAGGTTCTCCTTATGTTAACATCTTACATAATAACCATAGACTAGTTTTCAAAACTAAGAAATCAACCTTGGTGCCATACTATTACCTAAAGTACAAAACTTACAGTTCTCCAATTTTTTTTTCTGTCCCGATATCCAGTCCAGAACCCTGCATTGAATTTAGCTGTCACATATCTTTGATCTCCTACAATCTCTGACTCTTCCTGTCTCTCCATATCTTTTATGACTTGGCAGTTTTGAAAAGGGATGCTTTATTGCATACACTATCCAATGATTTGGGTCTGCGTAATGTTTTCTCATGATCCATGAGTTTATATATTATTGAGGAAGATGCCAGAGAGATGATGAGCCTTTTTCTGTGCATCACACTGAGGTATATCAGATGGCTGGCTGGTGATGTTAACCTTGATCACTTGGTTAATGTAGTCTCTGTCAGGATTCTCCATTCTAACGTTATCATTTTTCTCCTTGTAATTACACATTTGGGGAGGTGGCTACTGTGGAACTATGGAAATATCCAGTTTCTGTTTAAACTTTTATTCATCAACTTTAGCATTCACCAGTGGGTGACTAAAGTAATTTTTACTTTGGTGTTCCAATGGTGCTTTTCTTGTTTCCCTCATTCTTCCTACATTTATTCACTAGAATTCTTTTGTAAGAAGACTTGTCACTTCAATCACATTCATGTATTTATCCACTTATGTATTTGTGTCAGTATGGATTCATAAATATTTAAATTTGGGGTATAATCTAAAATTTTATTTATTGTATGCATTTATTTATGCTATTTATTTTGTTGCTTAAGTTTTTATAACTGTGTTGATTGGGAGCTCTTTTTGGGTTAACTACTATGCCTTCTGAATATGCTCTATTATTATTTTTTTTTATCACTTTTTGTATTTTCTGGCAGCACAAGTTGCCCCAGGCGTATCTTCTGTTTTCCTATCTCAGCTCTGGAATCATATAATAGCTTTAAAAGTTACACTATTTTTAGAAAAAAAATCACACTCCATATTTCCTTCATGGCAATGTAAACCAACAATATCCCTCTAAAAAAATCTCCAACTGTTGTTTAACATTAGTCTACTCATTAATTATTCTAAATTAAAGGTGTTGCTTCCATTTGATACATGAAAACAAACAAACCCCTGAACATTATTTTTATTACTTATCAACTAATTCTTGCTCAATTTTAAAAACAAAATGAAAGTCCCCAAATGTTTTAAACTATGGGATATAAATACCCGGTGGTTGAGATATGAAGAGGGAAAAAGTATTTGGAAAAAGTGATTTGTTTTGATGCACAGCCACCACAAATGCGCTGTCAAGATTATCCACTTCCATGGCCGTTATAACCTACTGTTCAAAAATTATACATCCTGCTTCCTTTAAGAACCCCTACCAACTTGACATTTCTTAATATGTTACTACCTTCCAGGGGAATCAATTTGATTTTTTCAGCTCTTTATCACTGTTACTATACTTAGAGTGTTATCACCTTCATCAATCACTATCTTCAAAAAGTTTCTCAGGGATTTTTTTTGAGAGGTTTTAAGGCATGTATTAGCTTTACAGACTCTTATCTGCCATAGCCTGCCTGCACTAAACTCTTTGTAAGCATCTCCTAAGTTCCTACTATATAGTTAGATTTTATTTATATCCCATTTTGATTTTACAAAGTCATATCTGTGTTTCTGTTAATCATATGCAAATAAAAATATATCATTAGATTAGATAAGATGTTCAATTGAAATGCTGAAATCTTGATACAATTTTAGAGTCAGAGGTTTTCTTACATCTAAGGACTCTATCCTTTTAATAGAATAAAACATACTGAAAGCATAATTATATAAAAATGTATGCCATTATTAGGAATATTCTTGGATGAAAGGCTTAAAATCAAAATGCTTTCTCATTAAAATAAAACACTGGTGCCTTTTAAAATTTTTGAATAAATAAAAATTCTTGCCATGTTAATTTTCATTTGGTTGTACAATGTTTAGTATGCTTATTTCTAATACCATATTATTATCTACGTATGCATTGCATTTCACAACTTCCAATAAATGGCTTTTGTGTGTATTATTTCATCTGATGCTCCGACCAAACCTTTTTAGAAGGCACAACAGGTATTTTTTGTTATACATATTTTATAAATTATTAGACTAAGCATGAAAGAAATTCATGCTTAGAGTCCAGAGGCAGAACTTGAGTATGGATCTTATGAATTACAGCTCCAGACACAGATTCTGCTGTCAAGTTTGGACGGAAGTGGGAGCTGAAAGTCCCTATCACATATACAACTAACAATTGCTGTGGGTTTGGGAGTTTTCATACTGCCTGTCGGTCTGTCTGGGCTGCTATAACATAATACTATAGACTGGGTAGCTTATAAAATCACAGAAATGTATTTCTCAGTGTTCTGGAGGCTGGAAGTTTGAGGATGGCAGCATGGTTAGGTGATGGTCCTCTTCTAGGTCGAAGACCTTTTTATCCTCACATGGGAAATGGTTAGGGAGTTCTATTTCTCTCTCTCTCTCTCTCTCTCTCTCTCTCTCTCTCTCTCTCTCTCTCCTCTCTCTTATCAATTTCAGAGAGGAAGGGGGCAGGGAGAGAGAGATAGAAAAATCAATGATGAAAGAGAACCATTGATTGGCTGCCTCCTGCATGCCCCCCACTGGGGATGGAGCCCACAACCCAGGTATGCACCGTTGACCAGAATTGAACCTGGGACCCTTTAGTCCGCAGGCCGAGGCTCTATCCACTGAGCCAAATAAGCTAGGGTGGGGGTCTCTTTTATAAAAGCACCAATTCTACTCATGAGGGCCTCACCTAATAACTTCTCAAAAGCTCCACCTGTTAATAACATCAACTTTGGGGATTAGGATTCCAACATAGAAGTTTTGAGTGAGATACAAACATCCAGACCTGAACACTGCCCCTCCAAACACATATTTATGTCAGCAGTTACTGAATGCCTTCTATGCTATTCCTTGCACTGGGCATGTCCTAGATGGCAGAGGCTAACAGGAAGTGAGGAAGCTTGTGGAGTAACCAATGGGACATGGTTTAGAACCCAAATACTGCGTTGCCTTTAAAGAACAAAAGCTAAATGACCTGCTAAAGTTAGTAAACATGACTAGTTGCATTGCCTTAGTGTACATACCCTCTAAACACTTAAAAATCGATTAATTAAAAAGGGCACTGTCTTAGGCCTTGGGCTAGGTTTTCTCTAGCAGTCATCAGATTGTCCCTTCTTCCCCTTATCTTTTGAAAACACACTACTACTCACAAAAGGGAATGAGCAAAAGATGGGACAGATCTGTGCAAATTTATTACTCAAAATGCACATTCTATTAGTCTCAAATCTTTACCTTTTCTTGCAGTAGAGGTGTTATTATTGCTGCTCTGATAGCAGTTCATAAATTCAATCTTTGAACTTGGATCAGGAAAAATATTACATGCCTATCATCACTATCCTTTAACTAAAATTTTGCATGTGTTCCACTTTGAATGCAGGCAATAAACCACAGTAGTATTAGCAGTACTGTGACTTTGTCATCAATAGAAAGCACAGGTACTGTCATGTCACATTCTAACTGTTACACATATGCCAAAATATTATTTATGCTCATTACTACTTCGAAATGGTGGTTGCTATCAGACGCATTTGCTATTGTTTCCACTGTGTCAATGAGGATGCTCATATAATCCTAAACCTTACATTTAAAATTATTTTGATATTTTGTATTTCCACATAATTATTTTCCTTTACAATTTTATACATTTTATTTTATGCATTTAGAACATTATTCTGAGAAGGGATCCACAGGATTCATCAGCTTGCCAAAGGGGTCAATGGAACAAAAAGTGTTAAGACTCGCTTCTAAAAGAAAAAGGCCGACAGCCATGGAATGATTAACAACTTTGTTGCAGAAGCCAGAGTTGCTAGCCCTTTGAAGACCCCCGACCCTTTGCATACTCATGGGCCTTTGCAAAGCTCTAGTCCACATTACCTGTAAACTGCCCATTTGGCATACCCTTTCGCCTACTTCCCATGTAATCTTTGTCCTACCCAATATAAGCAGCCGGCTTATGGTGGGGTGCAGAGCAGATTTTTATGGATGACCTACTGCTCTCCCATACCGCCGGCAGTATTGGAATAAATGCTCATATATGATTCAACCCTGTCTCTGCTGAATTGGCTCAAGTAGTGACAGGCAGCCCGGACCCTTTGGTTGTCGGTTATAGTAATATGGTATGGGTGACATCATGTCATCAAACTCTGAGTTCTGGCTCACTTCCTCTTTCACCTACTTTTCCTGTATTCTCTCTGTCTTGTGTAATAAAGAGCAAAAGACAAAGCTGCCAAAGAATAAGAGACATTATTGAAATAAAAGCCCTTGTGCAGAGAAATAAACTACAGATATTTAGCGAGATGAGAAGGTTTAAAACCCAGATCAAAACTTTACATTGAGAAACACCAAATAGAAACCACACACTAAAATCCCTGAAGCAAGCTGCAGGGCCTCAGTGGGAGAGAAAAGCAGTCATTCTGATGACCCTGAAGCCTCTTGGGCTCACCCCAAACACTAAGGAATCCTATGTGGGGGGGCCTCTGCTGAGCCTCAGGGCACCAAGGAGCCTCAGGGGGCACACAGGGGGCACACACACACACACTCACACACACACTCACACACACACTCACACACACACACTGACACACACACACTCACATACACACACACTCACACACACACACACACACACTCACACACACACACACTCACATACACACACACACTCACACACACACACACACCAGCTGGTAAGACTTTTCTACAGTAATAGCAGCAGAAAAAAAAATCCTCAAACTAAAAGAATCCTTTGTTTTGTCAAGACATCACTGGACAAATCCTGTGGTCATTTGTCATTTAGTCATGTTCCAGGGGCCCCTGTCTGTCCACAGAAATAAAGGAAGATGGCAGAAACAGTACAGAAGCCATCGTAAGTCTAGCTTTTTTTTTTTTTTGGCTTTGTTTCAGTTCAGACTACATAGCGTCCAGATCAGTCACTCAATCACTTGCACAAGCCTACACCAGCAGCACATTAAAGACTCTTCCATGGTCCACATGCTCAATTTAGAGTAAATGGCTAGTCATTCCATCAGTCAAACCAAATTGTCCTCCCGCCTATTTAGCATAGACCAGGGGCTACCCTAGCCTCTCTCATCCATGAGAGGGAGGCAATTTCCAATGCCCTAGCCCGTGGTCCGCAAACTCATTAGTCAACAGAGCCAAATATCAACAGTACAATGATTGAAATTTCTTTTGAGAGCCAATTTTTTAAACTTAAACAATATAGGTAGGTACATTGTTATTAACTTAATTAGGGTACTCCTAAGGCTTACGAAGAGCAACACTCAAGGGGCCAAAGAGCCGCATGTGGCTCACGAGCCGCAGTTTGCCGACCACGGCCTAGCCCATGCGATCACACTCTCCAATCTCATTACCCAGTGGCTCTCTCTGCAGCAAGCACCGCCGCCCTGCCTCCTGGTGGATCATCCAACCAGTCCTCATTTATTTACTTTATAAACCAAAGAAGCCACTCAGTGATTTATTTCTCATGAATTCCAGTTAACTGCCATAAGTGTTTGAAAATGAAAGATCCTGTGAATAATAAATGTTTCACATTTTATTTGAATGCCACCCAAGTTTTAAAATGTTTGTATCCTAAACAATGTCTCCAATGTTCCTGGCTGAATAAAGGCAATGAGTGGGCGTATCACTCATTCCTAAAGCAGCAAGGCATGCATGTTCCTAGGGTCTCTATCTAGATCACTCTTCTACCAGATGAAAAGTAACACAGGCTTGACCCACGGGGAGCTTGTCCTGATACACTATCAAGACTGTAGGCCAGACATGGCCCTATTGTACCATTTTTGGATTCCAGATAGGAGATATAT
>NW_005871212.1:519939-593758 GCF_000147115.1 Myotis lucifugus | reverse complement strand
TATTAGGGCTACACAATCTTTTGGAGAAATAAAACCAGTGTTCTATCTCTAACTTGCCTTTTAATTGGGTTTGAGATATTTTAATGCAAGCAACTTTTACTGAGATCCTCTGATGTGCCAGGTGTTTTGCTAAATCCTAGGGAATCAAAGATGGAGATCTTTCTGCAGTTGATGGTGCCTCAATGCCAAGTCCTCACTGAGTAAACTTTTAATTTCACACTCTCCCTTTTAATTGGAGGCTTATAGAAGAAACATAAAGAACACAAAAAAATGTTACTATATATATATATATTATTAATTACATTCCAGCTTGATACATTTTTTTAAATTCAGAACCAGGTAAGTCTCTCATCTCAGGTACTGCTTTATTGGATAATCAGAGCAAAACCAAACCAATTCTCTCTCTTTTGTTGTTGTTGTTTTTGGAACTATCAGAAACCTCCAAGCTAAGACAAAGACAAATACCTATGACATCACTTATAAGCAGAGTCTAAAAACAAACAAACAAATAAAAAATAAAAAACTCAAGCTCATAGATTGAGAGAATAGATTGGTAGCTGCCAGAGGCTGGAGGTTGGAGGTGGGCCGACAGTGTGAAGGGAGTCAAAAGGTACAAACTTTTAGTTAACCATACATTAGCTTTGCAATACACACAAATATTGAACATAATGGCATACACCTGAAACTAATACACCTTGACAAAAAATGTACATCTGTAATACTATCAATAATATATATATTAAAAATGTAAACTTATAAAATATCAATTATACTGCAATAAAAATATAAACTTAAAAAAATGAAAACTTCAAGCTAAAGTAAGCACCAAATTTTGTCTCAAACCAGCTTCCAGATTTCATTTGTTTTTCTAGTTGTCTTTAACTTCCCAAGCTGCCTCAAACTAAGCAAGTATTTGGTCCTCCAACAAATAGTCACTAACTAGGTGAGAGGTACTTTATTAGGTTTCTGTAAAGATGTGATTCCTACTTTCATGGAATTTACAGTTTGGGGTTTTGAAATCAGGAGCAGATATGCATAAGTATGTGTATTTATTTATTGTTTTTTAAATTTTTTATTAAGTTATTACATATGTGTCATTATCCCCACATTACCCCCATCCCCTCCACTCATGCCATCACCCCACTGTTGTCTGTGTCCATTGGTTAGGCCTATATGCTTGCATATAAGTCCTTTGGTTGAGCTCTCCCCCTTACCCCCACCCTCCCCTACCTTCCCTCTGAGGTTTGACGGTCTGATTGATGCTTCTCTGTTTCTGTTTTTGTTCATCAGTTTATGTTGTGGAAGAATATAATTATGCAACTTCATAATATCCCTGAAGAGGCATCTGCTAATATGCATATTAGTTTATTAAGTACTACAGTTATTAGATACAAAAGTAAGGATCTCCACTAAAAACTAGGCAGACTTGTTCTAAACAGACTTTCTGATCATCTTCATGCTTCACACCCTGAAATGCATTTGTACTGGTCAGCACTTCCTCTCTCCCAGCCTCCGGATCTATTGCTGAACATCACAGCTAGCAGTGAAGTCAGCCGTCTAGAAAGAAAGACTTTCTTTCAAATGTGTGCTCAATTTATCTGAATCAGATGCCTCTGTCTGCTGGAATTCTCGATACAGACTCAAATTGCAATTTGTCCTCTGTCAAGCATCTGATGCAAAGAGCAACAAAAATACCAAAGACAATGAATTAAAGCCTAGTTTGCATTATATATTTATTTCCAGAGAAGCTAGTAAAAAATGGGAAGCAGGGGGAGGTGGAAGGAAATGCTCTTTTGTACTGATGCCAGGGTTCCTTTTCCCACGCCCAGGGTCTGTTTCCATTGGGGTCTGGTTAGGGCGCTGACCAGCAGCAAAGGTGGCTTCCTATAGACAGATATTTTCATCCATTTGCTATTTAAAGAATAAAAAGTGTCCTCTTAAGTGAGATCCGGGATAAGATTTAAAGAGAACCTTCATTTTTCCCGACACTAGAAGATGACATTAATATATATATATGTATACATATGTATATGTATACATATATATATATATATTCCTAAATATGATCATCTCATGAAGAGAAAGATTATTTGTCATGTCCATTAAATTTATGGCTTTCCTTTAATAGCATTTTTATATGAAGAGCTAGTTGTAAAGGCATATATTCATTTGTATGTTGAGAAAATAGCACACATTTCTATCACCTATGAACATTTACTAATTGAAAGAAATTACTTTTTGTTCTAAATCTGATAGCAATTACAATCTGACATTTATACTACAAAGTCTAGATTTAACTCTATTCACCATTTATCAGCACTTAAAAAAAAATAACAGTGTAGCCAAATGATATCCTATGAAGTTGGAATTAACTTTTTCTGATCTATTGCTATGTTCTTTAAAAGTTTGGAATATCACCCAGTAAAAATATTCTCAGGAATATGAAAAAAAATATATTTAAATAAAGAACAGACAGTATCTTGGCCTCTTTGAGAATCTAATAACTTTGCCTTTCCTTCCAACTAAGGATGTTTCTAATCTTTTTCTCTTTCTTTGCTTACTTCACTCTCTCCCTCTCTCTCCTGTCTTTCTCCTTTCTCCTCACTCGTCTTCTCTCTTCCTCCATCCCTCCCTGAATCTCTTCCCATTTTCCAAACACTTCATTCAAATAACATGAATTTAAGACCAACCTGGGCCGTGGTCGGCAAACTGTGGCTCGCGAGCCACATGCGGCTCTTTGGCCCCTTGAGTGTGGCTCTTCCTAAGCCTTAGGAGTACCCTAATTAAGTTAATAACAATGTACCTACCTATATAGTTTAAGTTTAAAAAATTTGGCTCTCAAAAGAAATGTCAATCATTGTACTGTTGATATTTGGCTGTTGACTAATGAGTTTGCCGAACACTGGACTAGGGAATCTCAAAATATGGTCAATGCCTTAGACCACTTATGTTGTTAAAATGCAAGTGTTGCATCCCACCAGAACTACTGAATCAGTTTCTTTGGTGATAGGACTCTGGTAAGTTTACTTTTTTAGCAACGTTTGATATGCTTGGAGAAGCTTGAGAGCCATTGCTCTAGACCAGTGATGGCGAACCTATGACACACGTGTCAGAGGTGATACACGAACTCATTTTTTTGGTTGATTTTTCTTTGTTAAATGGCATTTAAATATATAAAATAAATATCAAAAATATGTCTTTGTTTTACTATGGTTGCAAATATCAAAAAATTTCTATATGTGACACAGCACCAGAGTTAAGTTAGTGTTTTTCAAAATGCTGACAAAATGCTCATAAGGTTCGCCATCACTGCGTCTAGACTTCTTTATGTAAAACTTCTAAGCTTTTGATCTGGTTGAATCCTTCCTTTAGCCATAACTGGAGACCTTTTACTCTCTCTAAAAGATGTGGAAGTCACAACTAAGAAAAATACAAAATTCCCAAGTCTGTTTTATTCACTAATACATAAATAGTGGTCATTGTAACTTTACTTTGTGATTGGCTGTATTCTGATTATTTGAAAACAATAATTCAAGTAAACACTATGATGCTCTATATACCAGAATCTCTGGGTAGCTAAACCATGGTATTTTTTAGCCTCTGAATATTGTCAATATACTAGTAGACGTAGTTGCTGGTTAAACATGTTCAGATAAAACAATTAAAATATCACTGCCTTCAATATCTTCTCTTAACCTCTCCAGTATCCAATCCCCATACCGTCTCATATTCATTCACATTCTCTGCTGCTCATACTCACCTGCTTCACTCTCCCTCCAGTCAGTAATCAGACCAGTAGGATCATGTAACTGCTGAAACGGTCAGGACTCTCTCTTGGTTGCACTTTTACTAACCATTTGCCAGGCATTGATGTGAATAGAAAGCCATAGATATGAATTGGATGCCATTTCCAAATGTAATTGAGAAATACTAGTAAGTTATAGCTTTACAACCCACCTTAAAATGCTAAAATATACAGAAGATCTGGACTACTGTCCATGTGGGGTACTAAGGTTTTGAACAGCAAGTAACATTAAAAAAATGGCAATAAGCCACATGAGAACAGTCTCCTGGGTTATAGTTGGTATGGCTAAAGAAGGTCCACTCCCAGTTCAAACAAGTGAATCAGTGGCCCACCTCACTTCAAAAATATATACAGTGCATACATTCATTAGTAACTGAATTTGAAACTTAACCTATCACATGTCCTCATCACTCAGCCTCTTCAGATGACTATTGTGTCAAACGTGCCTACATTATTACAACTGAAAGAGTAATTGAAGTATCCTCCCAACTACCATCACATAATAATGATAAACCATCTTTGTTCACAATGTTCATTACCAAAAGTTGTCTGATAATTAATATTAACAAATATTTAAATTTGTTAACAAGCCTGAGGCAAAATAATATACCTAGGTTGCATGCTTCTTTAAAAATTATTATAGTTTATTAGTTTCTGGAAACTAGATGTATATTATTTATGTTTGAAAAAAATCATTCATAAATTACAATAAAAATCAATTTGCCTGTCAAAGATAGACAAAATAAAAAATATCCTATAAGTGACAAAAATTGATAGTGTCAGCGACCTTGTGCAAAGAATTCTAAATTAAAAAATAGATGTTTCTTTCACCTAACACAGCCTGTTTACTAGATATATGAACTCAAGCTTTCGGACATTACCTTTACTTTCTGGTTTAATATGGGGATCACATTTGTTCCTAGGTTGAAACAAAATTTAGGAAAGACAACTAACTGGCTGCTGTTCTGGAGATTTGATATCATTTCTGTAGATTTGTGTCAGACAGTTTGTGTATAAGCCAGTTTTAAGGGTGTTTAATCGTTCACAAAATGATTTTTAATGTGCTGCTCAGCTCTTCCTAGTAGACAAACATACTGTACTGTTGGAAGGTAGTGCTGTGCCTAAAATGGCCATAAACATTCAAAACTTACAATTGGAAACTTAGTTATGAGTAGCATAATTTTCCAAGTTTTCTTCCTTTTTGCCACTCTCTCCCCATAGAGACATTTAAAATGTTGCATATATTCCTGGAATAATTTAAGCCTTATTACATTTAAGTGCAGGAGAATGAATATTCCCAAATGTTGCTATATAACTAATATAAATCTCTACTGACACCCATTAATTCTTAAGTCAGAAAACATGGCTTTATTTAAAAAGTGGTCTCTTCAGCGTCTATGTGTTACCACAGGCAGAACATCTTCATTGAGATTTCTTTATATCTAAACCAACAAATCAATTGCATGCTGCTGAGGTTTCAAATTTGATATTGACTAAAACTTAATTGAGAATATAAAATCAACTCTATGTAAGTCAATTGTCAAAAATTCAATTTCTAAAATAGTTTTACTCATAATAGATAACAGTAAACACATGACCAAATCCTAGGCAAAACATCATTATTCTCTCCCTCTCTCAATCTATTCATTCATTCATTCATTCATTCATTCATTCACTCATTCATTCATGTACAGAGAAACATACATTAGCTCCTGTCAGTAACATAATGTAGAAAAAGAATTGCTATCTAATAACTGTTATTACTGTTTTCAAAACCTGCACCCCTCCATTAGAAATTTTCTTTTTTTATTGAATTCATTGGGGTGACATTGGTTAATTAAATTATATAGGTTTAAGATATACAACTCCACAATATGAGCTCTCTTATGAATTACTTGCAGAGCATTCCACAAAATTATTCTGCAACCATATTCTGCCAAACTACAAATGTACCCTGCTGAAGTCACAGATGTCAGGCCCAAGGGAAAGAAGCAGATGTGGCCATAGTTATCTGGTTCCTTTAGGGCTCTCTTTCAACTGTGCAGGCCTAACGCTGTTGAACAAGGCAGGTGAAGAGGAAGCCTACCGCACCTTACTTCTCAGACTTCGGATCCACCTGGCTAATAGCACAGGGCAGTCTCACATATTTTTCTAATCAAAATTGTGAAGTAAGGATCTTGTGTATCTAAGATTCTAGCGCATCTTAGTTCTCTCCTCCCCAAAGAGCCATCTCTCTTCTAATGTCAAATGTATGCCCATCAGTCTTCTTTCGTGTCATTCGTTTTGAAGAATAACGTCTAATAACCAAATTTAGGATCACCCTTCCAAGAAACATCTGCATTTCAAAATACCAAATCATCATGTTTAAGATTCAAGGCAAAGTCTCTGGAGTCAAACTAACTAAATTTAAACATCACCTTTCCACTTCCCAGTTGGGTTACCTTGATCAAGTTTCTTCCTCTTTCTGTGCCTCAGATTTTTATATGTAAGCTTGCAAATATAACAGGACCTGTCTCATAGAGATGTACTCAGGAATAAATGACTTAGTACATGTAAATAACTTTGGTTCTGGCACATAATATGTCCAATAAATGTTGGTTATTATGATGTAGCACAAGAAATAAGCAGTCATGTAGATTAAAGCATTTTGTAGGTGAAAAACTGTTTTCTTAAAGACACTGAAATAAGAGTCTATATGTGATTTTAAGATCTTAGGAGATTAAAGGTGTAACGGTGAGTTCAAAATTGAGAAAGTAAAAAAGTAACACAACTGAGGTTATATTTACTTCATACTAAGTCTCTAAAATAAAGCTGAAGGTGTCACTTAATATGGAGTGGCATTTACTTTGGACAAATACTGTATTATGTTAAACTCAGAATCTTACTCTGGAGTTAATAGCAGCTAATTATACCATCCACTTGACAGTCCAATCCAAATATCTAAAACTAAGTTTCATTAGTAAATATTATCTATATGTTTATAGTTCCAATAGAAGCTGATAGAAAGGTATCAATATCCAGTCAAAATCATGTGATTTTCTCCCCAAAAGGCAGTCAGAATCTCTTACTCTACTTTTTCCATCCTCCTCCTCCACAGCCCACATTTGCAGAATTCCTCTACAAATAACCCCTGCTTATCAGTAGGACAGTTTACTTTAACAGTCCCTTTATGTGCCAGTGTTAAAGCCATGGAGGTGATTCCTGCATTCAGAGCTGACTAGAAATATTTACCATCCTTTGTACTTAAGTTTTATTTATATATATGCATATATATATAAATATTTATATATGACATATATGTCTTAAGTCTATTCAAATTTTTATGGCATGGTTACAAAATTAATGGTAAAAATAATTACATATTTAAGGTAAACAGACAAAATGTGAATGTTTTGGAAAAGGCAAATGTGCAAATGTTAGTAAAAATAAAATATTTTCATTCTTTTGTTCAAGATGTCAAGTAGTCTGAAAATTCAAAAGTTAAATGATTCCTAGTATGGTTTCTTCTTTCATGTAACAGTTTTGGTAAAATTGCCTTATGATAAATAAAGGTTTTGCTTAAGGGAAAGAAATTTGTTATCTATGATGTAAATAGATTAAAGACAAAGGACTATCACATTCTAATTAAAAATGTGACAGTAAATGATAATCTACTAAGCAAATTGCCAATATGTACATCTATTAGCTGTCACTTCCACAAACTAGGACAAATTTATAATATGTTACTTATATCTCATTTCTACAATGGAGACAAGGTGTTATTTTTCCTAGCATATTATGTGTGTGAAACTAAGACACATAATATCATATTTCATGAACACTATATTAAATTCTTACATTTAAACAAGCCATTCAACAATCTAGTAGTAGATTGATAACTTTATTTATACCAAAACAAAATGGTTAAATTTTTCCTTCTGATCATGTTTCCATTTGAGACAGATTACTACTTTTCCAACTTTCCTCTTACCTCCATCATCCATATCATAAGCGTATCAGATTGAAAGGAAGAATTAACTCTCTGTGTTGCTATGGACTGATCACTTTCCCTTCATTCATATAAAATATATGCTCAATGACAGCTGACCAAGTTTGCTTCTGCCTGAAGACTTCCAGACCTCATCTTCTAGGTTCGTGCATTATGATCACCGTCATTCTGTGGAATGCCAATCCTGCCAGTAGCACACTGATTTATACAAAGCAAGGCAGAGCAGGAAATACCTCCAGCATCTTAAATTTTACTTTTTTTCTTCAACTTTAGTTCAAACCCTAAAGGGAAATGGATACTAACCAGAAGTCATAGCCATCAAATTAGTCATGTTCATATGCTTCCTTTTCCTCACTTTGGTCATGACTGAAGCTTACTGTCTATTGAAGATATTCAGAATGACTTCATTGACATGAGTTCTAGCACACTCACAATGAAATTAATTGAGGAAGTACATGTCATGATATACTCTTGTACTCAATATAATTTCATTGTAGATAGAACCTACAAAAAAACATCGCTCTGTTTAATAGAATTCTAAACCTAAAAGTAAGACAAGATTTCTGCTGTTGGTTTGCTGATATGAAGGATGATAATAAAGAATCTTTAGAAAATGTATTATCCATTTTAGAGAAATCTAGATTAAATAAAAACCACAAAAATGCAAGTATATGCCATTGAAAAAATATAAAGGCACAAATGAAAATATTCTGCTGTCAATCTTGAACCAAAGTAATCTGAAGTTAACTGTTCAATAGTGTTTTTATTTAATTTAATAATGTAATTTGTGTACAAATAGATAATTTTGAAACTACATATAGGAAAATAATCAAAAAATAAGTTTTCCATCAGCCATCACTCACATTGCTATTGAAGTAATTTTTAATTTTAATTACCAAAAGCTATCAATTCTTAATGGTTTTTGTAGATTATTTTATAAAAGAAGAGCTTTCACCAATTGTGTAAGTACTAAATGTCACATATTTTATTAAGCATTCTGCTTACATTTAGTAATTCATTTCAGAAATATTTAAAGCATTTTATTATGGGTTTAGAGATCATCTAAGATTAGAATAGTGGGCAAGGACAGAGTATTCCTGTACCCACAGAGTTGAAAACCTGAACATTGGAGTCTCAAAGCAAATTAGTTGGTTATCTATCTTGCTAACTCAGTTATGTAGGATCTCATTTTTTTCTATAAAAATTTGTATTGTATAATCTATGCATTGTACTAGTGAAAAATTTATATAAACAATAAAATGAAATATGAAATAAAATACTGCCCAAATAGTTACTGTTATTAGTTTGGTGTGTTTCTTTCTAGATATTTTTCATGAATAGATTAATACATACATATATATACCTTGACCACTTTTAAAAACTCAGAATATGTAATCTGTATTATGTTTTTATTTTACTTTACTTATTGATATAAAAAGTTTTATTTCTATATCAATATATACACATGTAGGTAATTATCTGAACAGAATTTCTTTGACTAAATATAGACTATTAAATAAATCATTAAAATTCATGCCTCTGATTAAATATTTTAACTATACAGAGGGGTATAAAATTAAAAGTTCAGAAACACACACATATATACTGCAGTACCTCATCTGCACTATTCAAAAGTTTTTACTTTTAATTGTTCTATTGGCAATCATTTTTATTTTTATTACTAATAGCTAAATATTATCATTATCAAAATTGTCTTGTTAAACTATTATAGTTATACTAGAGGCCGGGTGCACGAAATTTGTGCATGGGGGGTGGGGGCTCCTCAGCCCGGCCTGCACCCTCTCGCAATCCAAGACCCCTTGGGGGATATCTGACTGCCGGTTTAGGCCCGATCCCCCGGGCCTAAACCGGCAGTCAGACATCCTTCTCACAATCCAGGACTGCTGGCTCCTAACCACTCACCTGCCTGCCTGCCTGATTGTCCCTAACCACTTGTCTGCCTGCCTGATCTCCCCTAACTGCACACCTGCCTGCCTGATCATCCCTAATCACCTCTGCCTTGGCCCCGACCATGGTGGCTTCGTCCGGAAGGACATCTGGAATGACATCTGGAAGGTCATTCGGCTGTCTGGTCTAATTAGCATATTAAACTTTTATTATTATAGATATGTACATCTACAAACACGCATACATGCCAATTACTAGAATTACCAACTTCTAACAATATTTATTGTTACCAGTATACAAAATAAGAAATTTAGGAGAGTCAACACACTATCTTTTCTCCTCACATTTTCCAAGTCTATTCAAAATTATGTTGTTGTTTTTTTGTTGTATCACTTTAAAAAAATGTCTAGTGGTTGCAATAAGAACTTTAAGGTCTTTATCTATTTTTCTTGATTTGCTAAAATAATATATCACTGATTTTTACAGTATGAAAGATAAGAGGAAAATACTCACTTTTCCTTTAAACTCTCATATTTTTCCACCATGTACTTTATGCTACTTTATAATATTATAATTTTTACATTGCCAAGGTTTATGGCATTTAAATTATGCGATATAATGAGGCCTTATCTGACTTTACAACAGGCTAATTAAAAAAAAAAACCTAAAAGGAGATAAATGGCATTGAATATTAATCATGTACTGTGATTGAACTATAGGAAAGGAAACAGAAACCTAGGTTATGAAAACCTTGCCACTCAAAGGAGATGTCTAATACTCTTTGGCTACCCTTTTATGTTTACATTGACTAGTACAGGCAATGGGCATGGATTTCTTCAACAGCCTTTTAAGCCTGTTCTCCACAGGTCTATCCCTTGAATGTGCCTCCTTTCTGAAGTATGTGTACACTCAGATCATGTCAACAGGTAGCCTGTCCCTAATGATTTGACACAGAGAATCTTCTTGTGGAATATTTTTCTTTAAGCAAAAGTTATAATAAATTTATATATATATATATCATCTCTCTAAAGAGTAGAGAACGGATGCAAATTTCCTGGGCAATTTTTTTATTCTTTTTACTATATTTGAACTAAGCTACTGATGACACTCATTTTTCCTCCTGCTAAAATTTTTATATCTATATCTTAATCTATTAACTTTGAAAGTAATTTTGATGCTCTAGAATAAAATAGACAACCTTTATATAACTAAAATGGGCTTAAAAAGAAATTTGAATAAATTTTAGTATCCTACAAACTGCAATCACACAATAAAATTAATATAATTAGAAATTTGAAAGAAGCCAAAAATTCACAGAAATTCAGAAACTCAGAAAAGCACACATCTAAGTAATGCATGGGACAAAGAATATACTGTAATAGAGATTTTTAAGTAAAGTGAACAACAATAAATATTACCTCTAAAATATTTAGGATGCATTTAAATGTTAATGTTAAGAATCAATAAAATATTTATTAATGTCACATACTTAACAAAAAGTAAAACTAAAATTAATGAATTAACTGTTCTAGTAAAAATATTACAAAATATAACGAAGTAAACCTAAAACAACAAAAAAAGAAGAAAAATAAGCATAAAATGTAACTAATAATAAACAAAGCAAAGAAACAAAGAGTGTGGATTAATAATACCAAACATTGACTCTTTGAAAGATTTATCAAGTAAACATACCTCCAGCAGGATTGATTAGAAAAATAAGCAAGAAGCATACTTTAAAAAAAATTAGGAATAAAAAGGTGTAGGAGTGATATAACTGTTGATGCAATTGAGATTTAGACATATCAGAAGAATACTGTGAACAACTTGACAAAATATTTTCACATTTGGATCATGAACAATGTTTGATGTATGTGCCCTATATAACATCTTGAACAAAAATTTCAAATATGTAAAATAAGAGACCATATCTGTACATTATTGGGCTCAAGTCTCTAAATATGCAGATGAGAAAACGGTCCGAGAGAAGAAAATTCAACTTTTCAGTGGGGGATAAAGCTGTTTTAGTGAAGTGATTTTATTTATTGTCTCAATGGATTCAAAGAATATTATCAAATGCCTCTTTCACTGTTGACTCCTTCCTTCATATCTCATGAGTGTGTAACATGCTGAAGAATAAATAAGGACCCTTTCCAAGACTCCTGCATGGGGGTCTCTCTGAATAGGTGTGGCTTGCTATTGGTCCAAAGATACAGATTAACAGACTTTGCTGGGTCACAGTTATAGAGAGGCAAGAAAAATGAAAGAGGCAAACTTTTTAGAATATAAACAGTACTTTTGAAAAGTACAACTCTATTATAAGCTCGTTGAGAGCATGGTACAGTTTTCATAGTGTTTGTTATTGGGAAGTGGCTCAAAATACTTTATTACTTTACTGTCAAACTATATAAAATACCAAATCCCTTGAATTAAGGAAATGTCCTTCCTTTCCCCCTTTTTTTACAAGATTAATTTCTGTGAAAAGCAAGGCTACAACAAAAAAACAAAGTGAAATTAAACCATACTGAAATAGAATATTTCAGTTAATCTATGGAATTTCAGTACTATATTTCAGTTATAGTACTTAAACAATTGGTGAAAGCTCTTCTTTTATAAATATACATCTTTGTAATAAACAAAAACAACTTTAATTATTATTTTCTCCAATCCAAAAGCTTAGGTTTCATTATAGACAAAAGACCTTTGCAAATTAAGACATAGTCCATGAGTTCAATTAACCACTGACATTAAGAGTTGGTTTCTAAGGTTGTGAATATATTAATAAATAATTTGAAGATCATTTTCAGACCATTCTGAATTTTGCAGAAATATTGTAGTAATGAAAAATCCAGCACTACCTGCATGAACTGTACTTGCAATTTAGTTCTAATGATGAATAAGAAGTCTCATATAAAATTTTCATTTGAGCTCAGTACTCAAAGGTTTAAAACCGACATTCCAAATGACATCAATAATGTATGAGTTAGGAATTATCGTGGAAACCATGGTGCTGATTCCTTTTTGATATTAAAGTTGTGTGTTTACAATGGGATAACCAATGATAAAAACCATGACCCATTTTAATCAACAACTGTGATGAATAAGAGAATTAATAACTTGAAAACTTAGCCAAACGGCAGTGCTCCTTGAAATAAAACAAGCCGTTGCATTTTACTCAGGCCCTACAGAGGCTTGATTACTAGATTATAATTTTAAAACAAAAGGTAATTGTTTCTTCAGACAGTAAAAAGGTGTCTGAAATTAAACATACCAGAGCAGAAAATGACAAATCATTCTATCCTTCTGTTTTACCTGGTGTATGGCTACAGGGAAAATATATGACTCAGTTCAAAGCAGAGAAATCTGACAGAGTTCATTTTTCTTCACTCATGCATCTTCTATTATCCAGCACAATATTGTCCTCTGAGAATTCAGAATGGAAGAGAAGAGGCTGGAAATCTCTTTCCAGGCTCACTGTGCATGTGAAGATGGTAACAAACTGGTAATTGCAAAATAATGCCAGTGATATAGCAAAGAAAAAAAAATGTTTTTTACAAAGGGAAATGTTTTTACCCATAGGGCAATACAATAATAAAATTTAAACATTTCTTTTTTAAATAAAGTTTTCTTTCTATTATTAGCTCTTGGTCATTTTGAATTTAAATTTTGATAATATGCTGGATATAGGGAATGATGAGATACTTGTTTGCAGATAGTAAAATAAGAAAATAGTAACATCCTGAAGATGCCCCATATAGTCCAACAAATGGAGGACTTTAATATTTTACCCTTTTTTTTACTTCCAAAGTGGCAACATAATATTTGTCTTTTTTTTTTTTGGTGTGGTACTTGTGGGTTGATTTTCAAAGCTAGTACAACAGGGTCATTGGTAAATCTGAAAGTTTTTATTTTGTCTCACTTTGTAAGATGGGGAGGTGGGAGAGACAGCAAATCAGTTAGGTCAGTCCCGTTTAAAATGAGAAGTTGACTTGGGTTTTAAAAAATAGATTCTAGGTCTTGGCCAGGTAGCTCAGTTGGTTAGAGCATCATCCTGGTATGCCAAGTTACCTGGTTCAATCCCAGGTCAGAGTACATACAAGAATCAACCAATGAACGCATAAAGTAGTCAAACAACAAATCGATGTCTCCCTTTCTCTCTCTCTCTCTCTCTCTCTCTCTCTCTCTCTCTCTCTCTCTCTCCTCCCCTCTCCCCTCTCCCTCTCTCTCTCTTTCTTTTTTTCTCTCTCTCCTTCCATCCTTTCCTCTCTCCCTCTCAAATTAGTAAATAAAAACAGAAAAGAAAAATAGATTCTCAAATTTCAAAGACTGATATGAGAGGGAGTTTCAGGTGTAAAGCTGTGTACAAATCATAAAACTGCAGACATTTAGAGCAAACAGGGGTATCTAGTCTTTTAGGATTTTGATCACAAATACTGCAGGAGTTCCAATATGCCAGGCATCAGCAGTCCTTGGGTTCATAATGGCTCAACAGTAAAATATGTGCTCGAATTACCAGGGCTCTCAGCTTTCAGCTTCTTGACTTAAGGACCCTCCACCCAAGGCCCATACCCTTCAAAGCTGTTGACACTTATTCTTACATGTTTCTAGAATGTTTGCCAGTAATTCTCATATGAATGTCCTCCTATACTTAAAAATGAGTTCTAAATCAGAGCCTGGGCCAATGAGGAATCTTATTTCTCAAGATTGTTACCCTAAATGCCCAAAGAACCTTTCTAGGTTCCCAAGTCCCCCATGGTCCAGGACTCAGGACACTGTTGGGTTCTGTGTAGAATGGTGACTCCACCCTTGAAATCGGTACTTCCCTGTGGCCCTGGGCCCTAACGTGCATCCTATCCTCTCACAAAGCCTATCATGAAATTGCATCTGTCAACTTGTGGCTTTCAGGTGATATTTTGGACCTCATGTTATTCTCTCCACCCTGCAATCTTCTATTATTTCCTGGACCTCCCTGCACAAAAAAACTCTTCTTCAGACTCCTCATGAAATAGTCTCTATGTATATGAATTTATGCAAATGGACTCCAGGAAGGATCACCAGCTACTCCACTTTTGCAGAGCTGGTTTTGAGTCCCAGCTTGGGTCCAGCTGTTATGCCTGCAGTACATAATACCCCTTTGCTTTTTACAATAGCTCCTATGAGGAGGGAAGTTCTTGCTGCAAACACGGTTATTAAATATCACGTTTCTGATCTGTGTATAGTCAGGTAGCTTCTACCTGAGAGAGATCTGCTTTATATTCCTATTTTGACTATGTGATTTACAGAAAGTTTTTTAAAATATATTTTTATTGATTTCAGAGAGGAAGGGAGAGCGAGAGAGAGATAGATACATCAATGATGAGAGAGAATCATTGATTGGCAGCCTCCTGCACTCTCCACACTGAGGATCAAGCCCGCAACCCGGGCATTGAACTGTGACCTCCTAGTTCATATGTCGATGCTCAACCACCGAGCCACACTGGCTGGCAATTTACATAAAGCTTCAGTTATGCGCAGCTGCAAAATAGGAATAACCACCTATGTAACAGATTGCTTTAAGGATTAAATGAAATAGCCTCAGCAAAGTGCATAGCACAGTAGATAATGTGTAGTAAAAGAAATTTTTAAATGCTACTAATTCCTTATTAGTAATGTTACTATTACTACTACTACAGCAGCCTGAACATGTTGCAAGGACACTCTAGAGAGAGGAAATCTCTGTAACATTCAGAGAGCAGCTTTTGTATTCTATGTACTCAAATAAAAGGTGTACACTTGACTTCATACCACAACAGGAGTGCCTCAAGATCCTGATACTGGATACAACTGAGGAAAAGAAGGGAAATAACATCTTTGCTTTTTGTTTTGGTGGGAAAATAAGACCTGGTAATGAGCATTCAGGGAGAGAAAGTATTCTGAATAGTATCATTCTTTCATCACAAGTACTTAATGTGATGGGGACATCTGAATTTAAGTAATTTTTAAAAAGATGATAGTGATGTGGCAGTATATAGTCACCAATCTATAGCCAGGGCACCATAATGATATGAAATATAAATTATTAAAGGTTTGGTCCATTTATTTATAGAGTTGACTTGGGATGTTGCCATGCCTCTACTGGCATTGATTGGCAATATTTAGAATTATTTAGAATTTCATGTTAAAATTGGTTACAGTATTGCTTGATTTTCAAATCATGTATGTTGAATAATAGGAATTTGTTAAAAGTGTTAATATTGGCAATTCTCTTTGAATAGTCATAGTGATTCATTACTTAGTTTATGGCATGTCTCTTAGTTTGTAACTCTTAGGGAAGATTCCAGATGTGGCACATCTTGGAAGACTATAAGAATGCTGCCATAGAGACAATCCAACTGGAATGGGCGTTTCTATCTCATTTTTTTGGTACTAAATTCAGATAGAGCAAAAAATTACATATTACCAAAGGCAGGGAGAAAACACAAGTGAAGTACTAGAAGAAGCTAAATGTAAACATGTTTCTAATCATATAGTGAAGATCTAAGCATAGCCCAGAAATCACAACATGGTGATTATTAAAAAGGGTGAGAACTTGCCACACTGGACCTGTCAGAATCACCTTGAGTAGTAATTATATGTTTTTGCATGGCATCTGTAATAAGTATAGTCACTATCAAGGAGAGATGTTCTGGTTATATAGTCAAGTAGAAAAATAGTATATGTATATTACACACATATATACATACACATATACATATATATCTATGTGTATATTGATCTATTATGCATATATATATATATTCACCTTAGTATGTATTAATGTAATTCACCTTAGTATGTATTAATGTAATGCTTGATGTTTTTAGTGTGTTTATGAGCGGTAAGACTTCAGTACTTTTTATACTATTCATTATATTATTTTCTGTATAATTTGAGTTTATCATATTACATAAAGAAGTATGTATACATGTAACTAAAGCAAATACTAATATAGGAAAAATATTATTCTCAGATAAATATATTTCATTTTAGTCTATATGACTTACTTTGAGCTCAAATATACCTGGAAAAATCAATAAAGTATGAGTCACACTTCTGAAAGAACACATCTGTTTATTAAATGGGATTTCTCATAGTCATCTGATCTAAGAATTGTATGACAGTAAAGGAACATAGCAACTAGTCATAAATTTATGTATGAAGAAAGAGCCTCAGATAGGTGTTATGAGTTACCTACATCCACATGAGAGGCTAAAGCCACAACAGGGATAATTTCCAGATCAGTGCCCTTTACTACATCATGGTGTTTTCTTACCATGTTCCCACCATTGCCCTATAGCAGCTGTCTAGGGAAAAGTCATTAGCATTGGGTTAAGCCAGTATTTTAAGACAGCATAGAACTCAGAACTAAATCATGCTAAATTTCTAATCCAAAAAAACTACTTAATATTTGCATGCCACAGGTATGGTATTACTAAAATAGTATGAATTTTCAAACAAACTTCTAGTAAAATGTGAAATGTATGTTTGTAGGTTGTTCAAACTTATTTAGTGAAGGACCCAATGTTACTCTGCGGTCTCTTGCTTTGTGTAATGTTTCTTATGATCTTTCAATGACTGAATGACACATAGAGGCCCGGTTTCCTGGTGAATCAATTAAGAATTGAATTTGTCAAAAATTTGTCTACAAGGTTTAGTAGAGACTTAGAAAAGTGACTAAATAATATGAGTTAAAATGAAGTGTATATATATCTACCTGGTACCAGATATTGAGTAATTTAAAAATATTTCAAGTTGTAGGAAAAAATTCTCCACGTAAAAAAACAATTTTCTCTTCATTATATGGTAGTTATAAAGTCATTTGGGTATATCCTACATCTCTGATGCATTTTAGTTTATTTACTATTAAAATGATTTATCATCTCATATGCAACTCTTTACTACCATGTGACCCTACACACACCTTATGCTTAGAAAATATTTCTTTAATTCTTTATGACTTTTGTTTAAAAGAAATCTCTTGCAGATAATTATGGCTAATTTTTAATGCTATTAGATACTATTTAATTTTATAACAGCTAGAAAATAAAATAGTTCACATCTCATTGAAACACAAAAGGAAGTAAAACAATTTACATAAAGGTTAAAGGAAATATTTATTAAAAATAAAAAAATATTGGTTGAGAAAATCAACAAAGTATTCTAAATTGTAAGGTCCATGCATCAATAAATGCAGGCCAATATTCTAGAAAGCCCATTGCTTATTTTAAATCTCTCTTTTTTTAGCAGTTCAGGGGAAAGTGGAATTATATTGTTGCTTAAATGTTAAAATCAAAGTAAGATTAAGACATGTTAACATCAATGATGGCATTTGCAGTAAAAAAAATCAATACAGTTCCATATTATTATACCTTGTAAGATAAGGAACTTGAAGATTTATAAATTTTAAAATTAATTTGAAAACCAGTGTGAAGGCCAGTGGAACTGGGAGTCTGGTGAGCTGCTTTGGGGACTGCATTACACCTGTGCCCTCTCTAGGTTACAACCTTGGGAGAGTGACTTGACTTCCCTGATAATCTGTCTGTCAGAGATTATATGTACTTCATCGCCGTGGAATGAGAACTTGAGTTATTAATAGTCAATACTGACCTCATGTTTACTGTGTGCCAAACACTCTTCTAGAATCTTTACCTTTATCACCTTATTAAATTTTCATAACTACATTAGATATCACAATTATTATTTTACAGAAAAAGATAGAGGGGTTAAATAACATGCTCAAGGTCTTATAGCTGGTCAATGAAGAATCTATAATCTAAATCCAGGTAATATGGCCTGAGAAATCACACGCTGCCACCAGTGAGCTGAAGCTGGCACAGAACACAGGCTCGGAGTCAGGAAACAACTGTGCTTGCTTGTTACTAACTCCCTTCATTAGACTGTGAGCTTCTTCTGAGCAGAAAACTTGTTTATCGGATGACTTTTATGCATTGCTTTGACATTAAATTCACCTAGCTGGTTTCAAATCCTCAATAAATGTTTGAATTATACAAGTAAATAGCATTAACTGTAAGTTTTTCTCCTAATGACTCATTGGTTGACTAAAAATAACATTTATTGTTATTTTATAAAAATGTGTCCATGTAGCCAAGGTTGAATTATAGAGAGATATATGTAGAAAAGGTGAACTGTGAATGAATTTCATAATATAATAAAGTTTTATATTTTTCTCTACATACTTATAATACAATTTTATAATAAAAACATACTTTTTGAGTGCCTAAAATAATACAACTTTTAAAAAATTCTCATTGAAATAAATCAATCTCTTTAGAAGCTAACATTTCTGATATAACTGATAGCGGTCATTGTGAGAAACATTTATTTGAAAAATTGAGGACTTGATCAAAATGTCTATTTCCCCTTTGTGTTTAATTTGCACTTTGGTAAGTAATATAAAAATCCTGCTATCCTTACGATGTGAGAAAAATGCATTTAGAGATCTAAGTGATGTCTAAACAGTCCTTCTGGCCAAAAAAGAGAGCAAAACAAAGCTATTCATCAGTCATCATCTCAGAATGCAACCCCAAGATATCTTTTAAACAACCTCTCATAGCAGTGTTTTTTAAAGCAAGAACAGATTTAACTGTCATTTGCAAGTTCATCATATGAAGCAGTTGTTCTTTAAACATTTAATCAAATAAAGATATATAAGGTAGATGCCTTTAATATACTTTTCAAGACAACTACTTTGCAATATTATTAAGCAGAATAGGCAATTTAACATTTTACTTTCTTATGCACTCACAGAATAGTAGAAAAATATTAACTATGGAAGGCTTTAAATTTTTTTTAAACTATTGATACTTCACAGAGATATTTACTAGAGTGGGTCCTTGATTCATTTAAACATAAGAAAAATGTCCACTATTCACATGGCTATTAAAGGAAAAGCTTCCATTTAACTTAGTAACTCTTAGACAGCAGAGGAGTAGATCGATGTGAGTTCAGTGATACTGATATGTGGAAGGCAGTGTTTCAGATTGGTATAGTACTGTGATCACACAGTTCATTTCACTCCTGACCAAATGATTTCCTCTTCTTATTTCCAGTATCCTCCTCAATAAACTAAAATATCATCTCAGATGCTCAGTTGTTCAATTCAAGACCCTTCTGGAAATGGGAGGGGACACACACAGTGAAGTCGGATTCCCCATCTCTCCAGGTCAGAGTCTTGGTTGTAGCACTGAGAGAATTTAAAACTTGCCACTTGGGTGGGAACTTAATACGTATTCCTAGGCTTGGGCCCATCCTGCCTTTCTTTCATCTTCCCTGATCCCAAGCACTCCAGGTAATCTTCAGGTCTATTAACTTCCATTCTAAATACTTGGGAATGTGCCCCCTCAGAAATGTCCCTGAAATACCAGGACCAATTCAGCTCACACTAAAGCACTGAGCCCTGGGTGACCTGGTATCTGCTGAGAGAGCACCCAGAGAATCTAACAGACAGTGGGGGGAGGTTTTTCAGTTCAATGAGGCTTCATTTGGCCACAGTGAGTGGAGCTTTAATTGAAGAATTTTGAAAAGATGGCTCATTCATTCATTCAAGTTATGTTTTTCAAACTATCTATTATGTTCTAGGAGTTGTACTAGGGACACAAACAAACAAAATATAACCCACCAAGAAAATTGTCATCCTACCAGTGAGTGACAAATAGATGACTGAGATGGTTACAGGACCAAATGTTGAGTACTATGACACCAAGAAATTTTAAATTAAAATTTAAAATATAAAGCTTTTTTTAAAAAAAACTAAGAACAAAATATTAATGAAAAAATAGAGAACAAAGAGAACTGAAGTTTAGTCCTATTTCTTCTTTGCAATTTTTCCTCAGTTTTTCACCTGTAAAGAAGGAGCTGGACTAGATAATTTCTATTTAAGTCCCTATCAACTCTAATAGTCTATGTTTCCCATTATGTTGCTGCTGGAATAATTCATCTGTCTATCATTTCTCTCTCTTTTATCTCAGACATTTTTAACCTTTTTCAGCTCATGGTGTACCTAAATTACTAAAATTCTGCAGCACACCAAAAATAATATTTTTTGTAGACCTGACAAAAATAATAGGTATAATTTTGATTCATTCAGTGGATGGCTATTGTTGTTTTGGCTGTTGTCACTTTTTGACAATCTAAGGAGAAAGAGGTCAGTGCCCCTGAGTAAATAGTGAGTTATTGCATGTTTTAAAAAGACCTGTGTCTACACAGAACAGTTGAAAATTGCTTATCTATCTGCCTTACAGTACACAGCAGTCAGACATAGAAGTTCCAATTAAGCATTCTGTATTATGTATTGATGCTGTAATAATATTGCAGAGTTAGATCACTGAGGCCCAGACTCATTTTATACATTATGAGATGACCTCAGAAATGTATATGTTTCAACATAAAGAGCTATATAAGCCTGCTGCTGTATTAGAATTTGTTCCACTAATATCAGTAGGAATGGTGGGAACATGGAACTAGCAAAATGAAGAGTGAGATACCATTTTATGGAAATCAATGTTTTTTTTTACAATCACTGAGAAACTCCTTTTCACATAATCAAAACACTTTTCCTCCCTAGAAATACCATCTTAAATGCATGGCTTGCCAGTACAAAGAATTCCCAAAGATTATAAAATAATATCTTCATTACTATGTCAGAATCTTCTCTGACGTTGGTCATTTTAAACTATTATAACCATTGGTCATTTAAACTACTAGACTGTGAACTACTTAATTCAGCAACTGTGTATTTTTTTTTTGAAAAGTGGGTCAATCATACTAGAGGCTCAATAAAATTTGTCAAGTGAATGAGAATATTGATGAGTAATCATGTAAAATAACTCTAGAACTATGCTTGCCCTGCTAAAGAAATGTCTATAATGAAACAATGAAAAACATTATTATTCATTCTGTCCTTCTAGTACTTGTAGTCTAAATCACGAAATCTAAATGCAAAGGCAGATTTTTTTCTCAAGCAAAATGAAAATTTTTCTTACTCTGCTGTTAATTTTAAAGAAAGAAAAGGTATTCTGAATCCAGGCTTGAGTACCTCAGTTCCTCATGTTTCAGGAACTTATTACATCAATTATGAATTCCCTTATTAAACTCTCATTTTTCACTGTTTTTATTTTTATTTTTTTAAATTTATCTTAAAGATGTATGGGATCACCCCCCCCCAAATATACACACCCATATGCAAACTCAGTCACCCTCACACTCCACCAGTATAAAAATATAAATCAATACAGCACTTTTCCTCCACTCTGCTTTTCCCTCACCTCTGTCTTATTCCCCTTCACTACCAAACTTCTTGATAGAGCAACCTGTGAGGGCTGTTCCCCCTGCCTCTAAAGATAATGTTCCGTAATCATTTACCATTTGAATTCTGGCTTTATAATTCTATAAAAACCATGTCCCCAAATGGCATCCGTGACCGCCAAAGCCACCATCATTTCCCCATTACCTCCTTGGAGGACTGGCCACTCCTTTTCGTCATATTCCATCCTTTGGCTCTCCTTTTATTCCTGTGTTTGTTTGTTTTTATGCTGATCCACCTTCTTTGCTGTGGCTTTCCCCCTACTCTTATAGAGGATTTTCCAAAGTTTTTTTCCTTCAACACATTTTGTTCTCCAATATTTCTCCTTTAGTAATTGTACTTGCACCCGTGACTTCAGCTATGCCCTGTAAAGTTCCATGTGAATGTACCTCTCCAGCTAACAGTGCCCTCCTGAACTGTAGATCAGTACTTGCCATTGCTCATTGGGCCTGTCTTCCTCACAATCTCATAAACATAAATCAACAAATAGGTAAATGACTGAACTCATGCTCTAATACTCCTGAACCCCCTCCTATCCTTAATAGTTGGTGAATGTCAAGTCATCTACTTCAGGTGTTAGATTCAACAGTTTCCAAAACTGCCTTAATGGATAAATACTCTCCCATTCAAGCGGGATGGGAAAAGTCATATCAGGTGATATATATTTGGGGAAAATATATAAACTAGAAATAATGATTCACTTACAATATCACAATAGCAATTTTATGGACTGCCATGAAAGTGTCACATTTGGCTGGTATTTGATATGGGATATATAGATGTACAAATAAATATAGATATAGATGTGGATGTAGATATAAAGATTATTAATTGGTATAATTTTTCAAATATTTCCAAAACCTTTAGAATTTCAACACTGTAAAAATGTGGGAAATTATCATTATAAAGCTAGTAGCTTCTATTCTCACAGAGTAAAATCATCTGTTTATAATTCTTCAAATGGGGTGACACCTACATTTTCACGGGCTGCTAGACGAAATGAGGTTGTACAGGTAAACTGAAGTCAGGTTATGCAAGTATTAAAATCTGGGTGGGGTATGTAAAAAACAGTTTTGTCTTTGATTCCTCCTTCTTTCATCCATTTATGAGGTGGCCTATAATGGCTCTCACAAACAACAACACCCCCCATTCTTTTCATGCTCACATGCTCAGTGCAACCCTCCTCCCTTCCTTCCTTCCTGTGTAAGTAATGTGCATCCTCTTTATAGTCTCCCACCAATATGTACCCAGTTATTCTCTGCCATATTTTCTTAATCACAATCCAGGCCTACCCTTAGCCTCAAAAATTGTCACTGGATTTGTGATTTTAAGTTGTCTATAAGATATACCCTAACCCAGGTTTTAATGTATAAAACAGCACAGTAGATAAGCTGAAATCTCTGCCTCAAGTTGTCTCTGGGTTCAAATGTCACATCTACCACCTGCTAGTAGTATGTGGTATTTCAGGTAGCGTATTTTTTTCTGTGCCTCGGTTGCTTTTCTAGTAAACTGGGGGAAATAATGGTAGGGCTATTAGCTATAGCCATAATAACACATTTCCTGCGGTGACTTTAGTCAGTTCACATGAATTTTCTCCTCCCTGATTGTTGATAATTTTGGGGTGATTTTAGCATTATCCACAGACCTTAAACACTTGTTAAGAGAATTGACCTCATGTTAAACGTTCTTAATAAAAAAAAAAGCACACACTAATTTTTAAAGCATTTCAGAGGGGTCTCATCATGCTGATAATTTGACCTAGCTCATCACTGGTGAAAACTCATTGTTTAAGAACATGAAAAATTTATAAATTTTTTAAATTAACTTGAAACTAAACAAGAAAAAAGGTAAGAAAATGACATACAAGGCAACAGTTATCGACTTACATGATTTAAGTTTGATGAACTAAAATATTGATGGATATTTTTTTCTATCCACTTTAACCAGAGGTGACATACTTACTTACTAGTTTATATCCTAAAATGTATTTTTAAAAAATCATTCAATTCAAAGAGGTAAAGAAATAATTTTGTCATGGTTCTATTTTTCTCTTCAAAGTTGAGTTTAATGTAAAATTAAACTAATAAAAGTACTTTGCTTACTAAAAAATAATTCATATGCTCTAATATCTTGAACTGGATGAATATATACAGAAGAAAAAATATAGTTCAACAACAGCAAGACTTTTCGTGTTAAGCATCAGTCAAACTAGACTGCTTGCACATCATATTTTTATTCACACACTTTCAGGATTCCAAACTTAGAGACAATTTCACACTATGAGTATAGAATTCATTGCCTCAGCAATCATAAGTCCCAATTTTTTTTTTCACTCTCTCTAAGCAATTCAGAAGTTCTTGGAAAAATTCTGAAACTCTATCAACATCATTATCCACTTTTTCTTACACATTTTATACAAAAGCAGCAGTGAGTCATTCATTCATTCAACAATATTTCTTAAAAGGTTCATGTATGACAGGCAGGAAATTAGAGCTAGAAATCCAGCATTAAATCAGGAAAACAAATCCCAGTTCATATTAAACATTCATTGTAGTGGAATTGACTTTAAGTCTAGGGTTGGTCAAAGTTATTTATTGTACTAAACAAAGAATTTACATTTTCAAGGATACAAAAATTACTAGGCCAATTTTCACTTGATGACCGTGATAACTCAAATCAGTAAGTGAACAAAACACTACAAAAAAGCTAAAAGTTAACTTTCAAGAAAAAAAGATTTCTTGAATCTGCAGTTGATCAAATAAAACTGATAAATGTAAAATATCCAAAATATGATAAATGTAAATGACCCCAAATTTCTTAGGTCATTCATCTTTTACAGGGCTGTATCCTTGGCCAAATCTGATGTTAAACAGATAAAAAATAAAATTGTTTTCATACAGTTGATTATCAAAGCATGTGTTTCCATTTTCGCTGGTCAAAATATGAAGTTAACCAGGTATTATGCGATTTCACCCGTGCTAAGGAACACACTCAGGTTAGCCAGGACTTTGTGAAGGAACAAGCCTTGATTTGGAAATCCAAAAAATCTGGTTCTAGACTCAATTCTGTCATTGTTGTCTATCATTTACCTGAGTAGCCCTGTTTTCCATTCTGCAAATCAAAGTCAAACTAGTAAATTTTTCCCAGCTGTATGTGTGCCATTTGTAAAATGTCAAATATATGAGTTTTTGTTAAAGCACTATTCACCATAGCCAAGTTATGGAAGCAACTTAAATGTCAATCAACAGACAAATTGACACAAAAAATACGTATCATGGAATACATATATTGAAATACCTATAGTGGAATATTGTTCAGCTTTAAAATAGAAGAAAATCTGACCATTTGTGACAACATGGATGAACTTGGAGGACATTATGCTCAGTGAAATAAGCCAGGCACAGAAAAACAAATGCCGTATGGTTCCACTTCTATGCAGTACCTAAAATAGTCAAATTCATAGAAGCAGAGAATAGAATGGTGGTTACCAGAGGCTAGTGAAATAGGGGAATGGGTAGTTTTCAACTGCTATAAAGTTTCAGTTACGTAAGATGGATTAGTTCTAGATATTTATGGTACGACATAAAGCCTAATTTCAATAATGCTGCTATTTTGCACTTATACATTTGTTAAGAAGTTAGATCTCATATTAAATGTTTTTACCACAAACAAAACAAAGTAAAACAAAACAAAACAAAAACAAAGATACAGGAAGAAACTTTTGGAGCTGATGAATGTGTCTATTAAATTGTGTTGATAGTTTCATGGGTATATGCATATTTCCTAACTCATCAAATTGTGTACATGAAATATGTTTAGATTTTAGTATAGCTATTATATCTCAATAATAATATTTTCAAAAAAGTTGACTTAAAATTTTGAAATAATATAAAAAACTAAGACTAGGACTGCCTACGCATTGGCCAGGATAATATACAATCAATCTTCAGCCCCTTTCCTACCTCCCTCCTCTATACAGAAACTCATCATAGTCACAGTTTTGGTTAGTTATTGTTTAATTTTTTTCTGATTTGCCACAGTCAAAAAAATAAATATATGAAAGTATACTGGGAAAAGTCTCTGCATAGAAACATTTATTAGCACTTTAATATATGGATACGAATGTCGAACACCTTATACAATGAAATTTGAATTAATGTTCAAAAAGTCACTGAGCTTCTTTTTCCATGCTAAAACTCTGACAGTCCACCTAAGCTGATAGCCATTTCTCTTACTCACTGTTCAGACTGCTTCATCAAGAATACCGACTTGCCTATGTTTACTGTCCTAAACATTATTCTATAATTTCTATGATGAGTATATTTAGGCATAAGCACTTTCTAAATTAATAGAAATGTTATTCTAAGGTATATGCGTAATTTTACTTAATCTCATATGCATTTAGAACTTTTAAAAACCTCTATTTTGTCTTTAAATAAAGTAGCTATAGTATGAGCCAGCAAGGAAGTGAATTAAGAATTAAAATGGAGTACTCTTAATTTCCTATTTCTTATTTTTATGTATAGTTTGGGGGAAACAGAAGAAAATTATTTCCTCAACATGCAATTTTAAATTTATTTAGCCCATTATGTAAATACATGGGAAGGATTCAAAAGTTCCAAAGGAGATATTAACTTTATTATGTAAATATATATTAGATGATTTTCATAACATACATTATATTGTTTTTTCCAAAAATGAATATCATGTTACCCACTAGATCAATACAGGGCCTTTAGATCAATTCAGCAAGTAATTATATATTCAAAATCCCTTTCCACATGTGAACATTATCAATTTGTTGACAGCTTTGGAAAAAATCCAAACCAGAAGTACTCATTTTAACTTGAAGTGATATGAAATGCTATACTGTTCTAACTTTTGATGACACCAATGAGATTGTACCACACTGTCTGAATGTAGAAAAATTATGATATAGAGGTAGCGATAGGACTCTAAAAATTTTATTTTTCAGTAATGGAAGAGATGGAAGTTGAGTCTCAAAAGTCTAGGAAATTCTTTAATAAATCATAATACCACATTAAAGTGTAAAATTAACAAAGTCAATTGAATTTAAATTGCATGGAAGAAGTTGACAAAAAAATCTATCCACCATAATTTTTCCCAAGTTTATATTGTTTTATTTCTAAGAACATAGTGTCAGGACTTTATACATTTTTCTCTAAAATTAAATTTGTAAATTCCTTCGACTTGCATGTAAAGTCTATAAATCAATAAACCATTATTATAGTTAGTTTTATGATTTTTACTACCATACTATTAGTTGTAGTACTAATAGAAATAGAAATAGTAATGTGCTGCTAACCACAAAAAATAATCAACTTCACAGTATGAATAACACTTTCAAATGACAATATAAGTTTTACTTATAATAAAACTCTTAAGCCATTATAGAATTGCAATGGTTGAAATGATATATTAGGCATCCTAAAGTAGGGCTATGCTACAAATCATTATAGTGTCCTCAATATCCCTTATAGTTATAATGGCATAGATCTGTGTTATAGATTTTCCTTAACCATTTTTATTGTTGACACTATTACAGATGTCCCCATTCTCCCCCCACCATTTGCCCACTTCCACCCAGCCTTCACTCCCTTCTCCCTCTGACCCCTCCCCACACTGTCATTGTGCCATGGGCTATGCATATATGTTCTTTGGCTAATGTCTTCAACTTCTTGTATCCAGTCCCCCTTATACCCCTCCCCTCCAACCCCTGTCAGTCTGTTCCATGTATCTATGCTTCTGGTTCTATTTTGTTCATCAGTTTATTTTATTAATTTTATTACATTTTTATCCTCAGTGAGGATACCTGGCTGCAAATCAATTCTGGCATGCAACAGTTATCAGTGCAGATATCCTTGCTAAGATCAATGAGTCTGACTCACATACAAAATAGAATTAATGTTTACCTGGCCAACTTTACAGGGATACTGTGAGGGTCAAATGAGATAAGAACTGTGAATGGCATTCATAATGCCAAAGTGACATGCAAATGTATTATTTTTCTTACTTCCTTAAATCTATTAAGCTATATTTGTTCTCCTGTTTCTCATTTTCAAGATTCAACAGATGACCACCTCTCCTTTTCCTCTCAGAAGGAAACATCTAGTATTCTAGGATTGTGATTCATGACTTTAATAGAATATTTAAAACTTTGGGTTTTATGAATCTGTTGGATCCAAATATTTCTTTACATCTTCTTGGAGATGGATAAGAACATAAATAAAATAATATGTGTCTCTGTAAAACACTGAATCTATTATCATCTACCTATTACATACAATAATATCATATGTATCTATTAAAATAAATAACCCATTGACTTATGTTATTGACAATAAAATGGGTTCCCCCCGAAAAATATTTGGGCCTAAATTCTGTTGCCAATTTAAATGATTATTCCAGGAGAATTTTAGCAAAGTAAACTTTATTGACTATCAATTGCAAATTAGACAGATCTTTTATTGGAAGTTTCTCCTCTTTTAGTTTGTCTACACACTATCAATACTTATGGTATCTTGTATGATTAATAGTAAAACAATAACCATATATGAACATGCAGAATACATTTATTTTCAAATAATGTTTTTCTGATAAAATATGTATAAGGTTTAGAGCCAACTGTAAACATCACTACCAACTTCAAGAGAAATTACAAAAGTACAGTCAAATGTAGGAGGGGAAAACTCTACATCTTATTAGCAAATATTTTCTGCTGTGATACATTTAAGGAGATTATTAGCATAAGAAAATTTAGATAAGCATCCACTGGCCTAATTAGGCAGTCCACATACATTCAGTCTATAGAACCATGAATAAATGTTGCTCTGGGAAAATGGAGACCATAGAGATACACCTTTGCTAATGTGAAGCTCTGCCGGAAGCCGGTCCACCCTTGCTGCTTGACACAGTCGCTGCAGGGAAGAAACATCTGCACAGCATATGTTTCAAGGGACCTGGCGTATATGGCATATGTTTGCTCCCCCTCTTAGCGCTACGTGTTTTAACCAGGATCACCTCCCCGAGAAAGGTTGTTTCCCCACCGTGGGGATTTTTCCCTGGAGTTAGGGATTAACAGGACTAAGGAAGGAAATAAATCAGTAAAATCCCTTAGCTAAGTGCCAGGCGGGTAGTTAATCACCTTAACTACGAACAATCATGCTTATGCTACATAATCTTTACTTAGGATAATCTCCTTCAGTTACTTCCTTGTAGCTTAACAGAACAGTAAAGTAGTGACCTAGGAATTGAGATAACATCTTTGGAATAGAATGGATAGGATTAAAATCAACAGAACTAGATGGAGATGGGATTTTTTGGCAAAGGTCAGATAAGAAACTATGGACATGAAACAAGGAACTGTAGAAGGTCAAGGGAGGACCCAAAACATACCATGATGTGATTATAGAGGCATGCTTATAGGATCAAATGGTATAAATACAGATGTAACAGGACAATAGAGAGAGAAGCTGGCTATGCTGATCAACTGAACACTGTCTCCGTGTCCCTCATTCTTTGCCGACTCCATCCAACACCTTTGGGAACCCCTGGACCTGCTGGGGCTGGACCCCAACAAAGCTCACAGGATTTTTCCTTTGTTAACTTCCCTGCTCAATTTGTAGATATACTTTACCTTTTCTACTTGATAAGTGACAATGATTAAATAGAGATTAACGTAGTTTACCAAGGTAAGAGAGAGCATGAGCTTTAAATTCATGTAGATCTGGGTTTGATAATCAGTACTTCCTCTAACTATGAACAAATATAAGCTGCTTAACTTCTCTGATGCTCAATATCCTCCCTTACGTAATCCCATGGCACAAGGATTAAATGAGATAACATATGTGAAGTTTGTAACATAGTGTTTGGAAAAGACAGTGCTCCCTAAATGGAAGTTTTATTATTATTATTATTATTATTATTATTATATTATTATTTTAGAATTTATAAATTTTAGATCGTTTGTAAATATGAAATTTAACTAAACAAACTTTTCTTGAATAAATAGAAAACTACATGTTTTCTATAGACTAACTCAACAATGTGTTCTTCCTTAAGTGATATTTAACAAAATTCCAATAAAAATATGATAAAACTTTATATTATATGGGCTGATTAAAAAATGCATGTAATAAAAATGATCATGAAGGTCAGAAGTTTTCTAAAAGTAAAGAGTAATAGGGGCAGAAATTAGCCAGCCCCAACTACAAAATCCTATATAATAAAAGGGTAATATGCAAATTGACCCTAACAGCAGAAAGACTGGGAATCACTGGTCACTATGACACACACTGACCACCAGGGGGCAGACGCTCAATGCAGGAGCTGCCCCCTGGTGGTCAGTGTGCTCCCACAGGGGGAGCTCTGCTCAGCCACAAGCCAGGCTGATGGCTGCCAGTACAGCGGTGGTGGTGGGAGCCTCTCCCGCCTACTCAGCAGCGCTAAGGATGTCCGACTGCAGCTAGACCTGTTCCCCGCTGGCAAGTGGACATCCCCTGAGGGCTCCTGGGCTGCCAGAGGGATGTCTGACTGCCAGCTTAGGCCCAATCCCCTGAGGAGTGGGCCTAAGCCAGTAGGTGGTCATTCCCCGAGGGGTCCCAGACTGCGAGAGGGCACAGGCCGGGCTGAGGGACCCTCCTGAGTGCACAAATTTTTGTGCACCGGGCCTCTAGTATATTATAAAGCTACATTAAGTAAGTTTGATAGGGGCATATGAATACAGGCAGCTAACCTAAAAGACAGAACAGAAAGTCCATAATATGAATGTACCTGTGTATGTAAGTATAATATAGATCTGGGATATGAAAAGTTAGAATTTTTAATTGGTTGAAAAATATAAATATATTAATAAAAAATGACATTGGGTTCCCCATTTAAAGAAAACATGGTTTTGAGGATAAAATTGTGATCTTTATTTTCATATACAAAAGCAAAAATTTTTCCTACATACCAAAATAAATACTAGAACAATTATGTTTAATTGAAAATAAACTATAAAAGTAATAAAATTAATTTTTAAAAATCCTAGACTGACTTGAAAAGACCATATAATCTTGGTTTATGAAGCAATACATATAAATTAAAGCCATGAAGGGAAAAATATGTAAATTTGACTGTGTAAAAGTACATAAACTTGGCTATATAAAAACCTTTAAAGTCTTATATGAGATTTTAAAGACTCTGAGGGTTATAAATCTGGGATAAAAGAAAACACTGCTTTCTTTTTCTAATCTTTATTTACTTTTATATGCACATGTATTACTTTTAAAGTAAAAACTAGTTATAATATGTTTTTAATATGTTTTTAATGTGGTCTTTTAATACCTTCCCAACTTAATATTTAATAACTAAATAAAATATTAGCTTTGATAGCTTAACAATAGTCTTTATAAATTAATAATCTTTCTGTTCTTTAAAGGGAGCTATTTTATACATCTTTAATGTTTATATAAACTTTTATAGCAAACAGATTTCTTTTTGCAGGGATAAAAATATAAGACGGCATAACTAAAGAATAGTATACAATAAAAAATAATAACCCTATTATGTGGTAGAAAATTGAGGCGTAATGATGTAGTGAAATGTGAAAGAAACAAAATAGGCAATGTGAGAAAGCGTTCTAATATTAATAGAATACTGTCTATGTGTTGGAAGAAACATGTGAACTTTAATTTCAGGGGCCAGCAGAAATCACTTTCTCTTAAGAATAAAGTAAAATATAGACCAAGTTTTATGGAAATATTAATATCCAATGATGGTTTGATCATTTGACTTCTAAGGTAAATGAGAAAAACAACAAAGAGCAAAGAGAATCCAAATATTAGATCATATATGCATCACTCTTGCATTAGAATGAATAACATATGGCTGTGACATGCAGCAAGTACTCTCCCATGAGTCCCCAAATAGTTCTAGAGTAAGAGTTCTCAATGAAAAGGTTTAACAAATTTGCAGGTATATTTTTAACTGATATAAAATGATATTCACTATACTGACCAATGTTTGTAGCCAATACTTGCATATGGTAATTAATTCATCATCAGTATTATATTCATCTCTGATATAAATAATATATGGGTAATACTGGCATAATTTTGTATTCTGAAGAATGATACGTTTTTTATAAATAATAAAAATGCAAAATATCACAACAGAGATTTAAAAGAATTAGTTATCTGTTCCATTTGTTGCATGGATTAGATTTTTTCAATATTTACTAGCTATGTGGTGTCATATTTTTAAAAATAATAAAGCAACCCTGTGTTCTGAATAGACAGACAACAACAATTTATTTTGTTGGAAAGGACATAGAAATGAGATTCATATTATAAGAGCTATATATTATCAAGAGGCTCATTTCATAAATAACTCGCCTGTTGTATATTGCAACTGACATGGTAGGCACATTGAACACTAACCTGCTGTTTATTATTGACCCCTTTTGTTATATTGATGGCACAGATTCAAGTATGGCAATCTTCTTTCCTTTCTCTGCGTCCCTGGCTACATGGCTTCCTTTGGCTAAAACCATACCGAAACATACACTTGAATGTCATAAATTATGACAGCCTGGGAGCTGAATGGAATTCTATTAACTGACCTATGAAATTGGAGAATTTGAAACTCAGTGAGTTAGCACAGGTTGAGCTGTGTGCATTCATTACTGTATTAAATAGATATCTCTTTAACATGCCCATATGTCCAAGTAAACAATTTAAAGACATGGAAATATCGATACATTGATTGAAAAGAAAGACTTTTTTAGCATGTATATATATATATATACACAGGGATGGGCAAAAGTAGGTTTTCAGTTCTTGTATTATTATTTATTAATTATTGTATTATTTTCCATCTGAACAACTGTAAACCTCACCCCTGTATACTCCATCTCCAGTAATTCTATAACTTGCTAAAACTCACCTGGAAAGCATTAATCTACTCTGTGAAGCATCTTGGGATCAATTACCTGTCTAGTGTAGGTAAGAATAAAACATACATCACAAATAATTATTTATTTATTTTATTTTTTAAAATATATTTTTGTTGATATCAGAGAGGTAGGGAGAGGGAGAGAGATAGAAACAACAATGATGGGAGAGAATCATTAGTTGGCTGCCTCCTGCATGCACACTGGGGATCGAGCCCACAACCCAGGCATGTGCCCCTACCAGGAATCAAACCATGACCTCCGGTTCGTAGGTTGATGCTCAACCACCAAGCCACACAAGCAGGGCAATTTTTAAAACCATTAGATATATGACTATGCTCAAGGCCTAGTATTAAATAAGATGGGCTGAATGTTGACTTTTAGAATACAACAAGGCAAAAGAGTAAATGGGAAATCTAAATGCAAGGGATTTGAGAAAACAAATCAAGTAAACTCTACCGAGGAATCTTAACCCTGAAAGTCAATCTTACCTGGATTAGAAAAACCGAATAATTTCCCAAAATTTTATCTGAAGCCTGGACTTCTTCCCTGAACTTTAGACATGGATATCCAATGACCAAGTGGGAACCTCCATTTTGATACCTAATAGGCATTTCAAACTCAATATGCAAAACTGAACTGCCTTGCTACCACAAAGCTGTTCCTTCTGCCACCCTCTTTCCAGGATACGGAAGCTCCCCCTTCGAGAGGCTAAGGACAAAAAACTTGAAACCATCCTTGATTCTTCTAATTCATTCCTCTAGTCTTACCTTCAAAACACAGAATCCAGCAACTTCTCACCACCTCTACACTTACCACCCTGGTCTAAGCCACCATCGCATTTTGCCTGAATTATTGAAGTTGCCTCCCAGCTGGTCTCCCTGCTTACTCTTTTGTTCCCCACCATTCTACGCTCATCACAAATGCCAAAGAATGGCTTTATTATTAAAAATTATTCAATGTGCCCTGGCCAGCTTGGCTCAGTGGATGGAGCCTCAGCCTGCGGACTGAAGGATCCCAGGTTTGATTCCAGCCAAGGGCACATGCCTGGGTTACAGCCTCGATCCCCAGTAGGGGGCATGCAGGAAGCAGCCAATCAATGATTCTCTCTCATCATTGATGTTTCTATCTCTCTCTCTCCTCCCTTCCTCTCTGAAATCAATAAAGAAATATATTTTTAAAAAATTATTTAATGCTTTTCCAAATTACTCAGAAATTTAAAAAAGGCTATTTCCTTCCAATGGCAGCATTATTGATGCTATCCCACTCTCCAGGAGATACCTGACTCATCTGCAGGCCACGTTGCTGTTTCTTGAACACATGAGTCCCTCTCTCCACTAAATTCTTTCGCTTATGTTTTTCCCTCTGCCTAGAACACCATTCTCCCTGATATCTATTGGTGTGGTCTCAATCAGGTCTTTATTCAAAGGCTTCTCTGGCCACCATATCAAAATTCACTACTTTTTCAAATGTCCCATCCACCTTCTACGATGTACAGGGTGTTCCAAAGAAATGTATACAGACTTTGAATACCATTATTAATCCAAATGGGTTAAATCTGAACAGAAAGAAATATCAATTGAGCTATCAGCTGTTAAAGTGTATATACATTTTTGGGGGACACCTTGTATTTTCTCCTCAGCACCTATCACTATTTAACATACTCTATATCTTACCTATTTATCTTGTTTATTGTTTTTCTCTTCTTTTTAGAATATGAGGCAAAATAGAAAAGATAATTTTATCTCTTTTGTTGGCTGCTGTGTCCCCAGTACCTTAAACAGTATCTAGCATGGTATTCCGTGAATATTAGGTGGATGAATGTTGAAGGGTTCTTACTACTTGGGAATCCCCTGCCTTGATCATGCAGAAAGGGATTCCCTGTCCCCCTATCTAGACATATACTCTCAGTCTAGTTTTTTTATTAAAAATTTTAATATATTTTTATTGATTTCAGAGAGGAAGGGAGAAGAAGAGAGAGATAGAAATATCAATGATGAGAGAGAATCATTGATCAGCTGCCTCCTGCACACTCCACACTGGGGATTGAGCTAGCAACCTGGGCATGTGCCCTGACCGGGAATCAAACAATAACCTCCTGCTTCATAGGTCGACACCCAACCACTGAGCTATGCAGGCCAGGCTCGGTCTAGCTTTTTAAATTTCATAAACTTTTAAAGAGCCTACAAAACTCTTTAACTCCTAAAATGAAAATGACAGGATTCACACTATAAAAAGAAATCTGCAATGTCAAATTAATGTATTTAAATGTGTCTATATGATATGACTGTAACTCAAAACTCACAGCATTGTATATACATTTAATGAAGTTTCAATCAGAAGAATAAAGTATATAACTTTACCAAACTCAAAATTATGAAAACATCTTTTAATTTCTTTAGGCAAGCCCGATATTAATGAGGAAATTGGTACAATTGTGTTTATTTTTTGTGGGGCTCCTAAAAGTAAGATTTGGGATCTTTTAAGGTGCTATCCCTTTGCTATCCATGCCTCCAAATTCTTGGCCCAGTGAGATATTAGTTTACTAGTCCCTTCCTCACATGTACAGCTTAATGTTCCCTGCACGTGCTGGACCTCAATGCTGTTTGGCCAGCTGACTCGTATTCATTCTTTAACATGCAGCTCAGGCACCCTCTCTCCCAAGTTGTTTTCCTCACTGACTCTGGCCTGTTCTAAGATCATAGAACCAACTTGGTGCTCATAAATAGCATACACTCATTTACATCACTTTACTAATTCTTACTTCAGTCTAGAAACCCTATATAACCTGGAATATATATAATTGATTTCAGAGAGGAAGGAAGAGAGATAAATAGAGCTAGAAATATTAATGATGAGAATCATTGATCGGCTGCCTCCTTTATGGTCCCTACTGGGGATCAGGCCCACAACCCGGGCAAGCGCCCTGACCAGGAATAGAACTGTGACCTCTGGTTTATAGGTCCATGCTCAGCCACTGAGCCACCGGGCTATAACCTGGATTTTTACTCCATCCCCAAATTCATCCCCGATCACTCTCACCTAATATATTGTGCTCCAATGTTCCTGGTCTGCCTTCTGCAGTCTAACTTATTATAATTTAAGAAACTTGGTCCTTTCTGCTCTTTTCTCCCTAGGATGCTGCATCCCTGGATCTTTGAATGTTAACATGAATGGCCCCAACTTAGAACAGTCTTTTCTGATCCCCTAAAGTCACTTTTCCACTTATGATTGCTGAACATCATCATGTTTTATGTTCCCCAAAGTACTTACTACTCTCTGGTGTGACTTTGGTTTGTTTATTTTCTATACACCTTTTCTTACTTGAGGCTATAATCACCATGAACCAGAAACTTTGTCCTGCTTTCTAGAATAGGACCTGGAACCTAATAGGTGATGAAATTTGTTGAATTGATGATATAATTCATATACCAGCATAATTTATACGTTTACATCACTTTTACAGAAATCAGTCAGCTTCTGGAAAATAGAAAGACTATGTTTCACTTCTCTTCATATCCCCAATATCTAATATAGAATAAATTAACTGGTAACTGTTTTTCAAATGAATGAATCATCATTAACACCTCACCAGAAGCCCTTATTTTAAAAACACTGCAACTAAAAATTTCAAGAAAAAAATGTAGATGGAACCTTAGAATGAATCTCTGAGGAATCAGACACACGAAGTTTAAGTGTTGTCTTAAATGACTAAAGCATCATGGCTGGAGCAGTAATGCTCATGACATATTCTCATGCCTCTTACATTTAGCAGCCTTGACCCATTTCTGTGGACATATCACTAGTGCTGGCCAATGCCATCAGTTATTTTGAACTGAAGCAATGTGCAAGCCTGTGATCTTTCTACGTCTCAGGCATACTCACTCCAGCAATATTATTACTATCAGAGCCTTAACTCAAATGCATTGTATTTTGCTCTACCATAAGACCTATTTAAAAACCAAAATTTCAATTTAGGGTAGGTTCTATTAGCTATTAGAGAGAACATGGAGTAGATTTCTAATCTTTCATCTGGGAAAACTCAAGCATTTTAGAATCTGAAATAAAAGATCAAAATGAGGAGGGCGGTGATTTCAATTTTCCCATGCGTTAGATCTAACGTTCTTAGTTCTACTTCTCATTAGTGGAAAAGTGCACATCAAGCAACATGTAAATAAAGTTTGCGGTAAGCAGAGGTGAGCATCCAACTAATTAGGCTTGGAAGTTCTTGAGCTCCGGAGAGCAGAGTATCAACATCAATTATTTTTTACTAAAAAAAGGTCTTATATTTTAGGAAAAAATAGAACAAAAAGAAGAACTTTAAATAACAGAATGTATTTTACTGATATTAGCTACTACATATAACAAGGTTGAGCAAAGGATATAAGAACTACAATCAAGTCCAAAGAGGAAAAAAATGACATTATGTGTTTTTATTCACACCATAAAATATGATAACAAAGATCTTTTTAATTGCTCATTATCATCATGGTATTGACAAGTACATGGTTAGATTTCCAATGTATTTTAAAAAATAAATAAAAATTAATCATACTGTCAGCATTTTAAAATGCTTTTGCGAAAAAAGTTCTCAATCCCTTTCAATAGAGTACATTAGTCTGAAATGTAATAAAGCATAATGTGAATTCTTATGAAGTGAATGAAAATGAGGAATATTTTTAAAATAGAGATTTTTATTCCTCTCCTCATTTGCATTGGCTGTTTGGCTGGCACCATTTTCTGTGTTCCTCTCTTGGGCACAGTTTAAGGAGGTCTAAGTAGCGATTTGGCCCACTTTAAGGCTGCCAGATTGTTGGATGGAGTTTTTATATACTCACAAAGATGAAAGAACCCATATCAAGTGTCTAGTCTACTTTATGAATATCATAGTGCTCTGTGTTAACTAATGAAAGATATTTCTAGTTATTTATATATGATATATTGAAACTGCTATGAACGGTCAATACACAAACAAACCTCAAGCCATAATGTCAGTATATAATGTCAGCAAATCATACTCTTGATGATAATGAACATTTTAATTTGGATCAACAGTCTTCATAATAGCAAGTGCTCACCCAAGGAAATCATAATATGAGTGAAAGGAGTATGGGAAGAAAATAGCAAAACATGTATTTATCATTATAAAAGAAAAAAAAAGAAATCTAATGTTTGCAATATACAGAATGACACTGAAGCTCTCCCTGGGTATGTAAATCAGTCATATACACATGTCATAGGCAGTGCATGAGGACTCCTGAGGGCAGGGAGGACGTTGCCTAGAAACTGTCACGACCTTGTTAATCTCATTGTTGTAAGGCATACCGCAGATTATATGATCGCAGTTAGGTGGATTTATCATTGATGTCACCTAATTTTAGTAAAACTGACATTCACACGGAACAACTGGCTCAAAGGATTCCTGCAAGCAAATCACAGATTGAAGATGTTACCAGTACCAAAATGGCAAAGCTGATACTTCATATTTCTCTTAAAAGAAAGCTTGTAGCCAACTACATTCCAAGAAACCACGACAATTTAACCTGACAAAAATTCAGCCATCAGAATTATCATAAAGACTAGTATATGAATTTAAATATACTATGATTAGCAATGAATTGCTTCTTAAATGTGGCTTTTGTGTCTTTGAGAATCATCTTTTTCATCTCTAATAGCCATTAAAACTAAACATTAAACTGATCTTAGAAACAGTCGTCCAAATTTCTGGATGACAAAATGTAACACTAATATCTTAATAATGAAGCTTTTCTAAACATATGGCTTTTAAAAAAAGAGAGATGTGCTTAAAAATGACTAAGATAAAATATTATTTTTAAATGCTATTTCATCTTCCTAAATTCCTTCAAAATTTCTGCCTCCTATGTATTTTATAAAATATATTAGTACCATGGTATATGTATATAATTTACAAAAACATCCATGAGTTGAAGATTCTTGCTTTAAAATTTTCTCCTAACAGATGAGTTTAATAATAATTTTTTAAAATATATTTTTATTGATTTTTTACAGAGAGGAAAGGAGAGAGATAGAGAGTTAGAAACATCGATGAGAGAGAAACATGGATCAGCTGCTTCCTGCACATCTCCTACTGGGGATGTGCCCGCAACCCAGGTACATGCCCTTGACTGGAATCGAACCTGGGACCTTTCAGTCCTCAGGCTGACGATCTATCCACTGAGCCAAACCGGTTTTGGCAATTTTTAAAAAGTTAAGTAACAAGAGTTTAGAGCTGCACTGCCCAATATGGTGGCCCCTAGCCACCCAGGACTATTGAGCACTTAGAATGTGGTACTTTTATGTTTTAAGCACTTAAAACTTGTATTACCTAAGAACTACATTTTTTATCCTATATAATAAAAGGCTAATATGCAAATCGACCAATCACTATGATGCACACTGACCACCAGGGGGCAGGCACTCAATGCAGGAGCTCCCCCCTGGTTGTCAGTGAGCTCCCACAGGGGGAGTGCTGCTCAGCCAGAAGCCCTGAGCCGGGCTCCCAGCTGGCTAGCGCAATGGTGGTAGTGAGAGCCTCTCCTGCCTCCACAGCAGCACTAAGGATGTCCAACTGACGGCTTAGGCCCACTCCCCGGGCCTAAGCCATCAGTCAGACATCGCCTGAGGGCTCCCAGACTGCTAGAGGGCACAGGTCGGGCTGAGGGACCCCCCCCCCCCGAGTGCATGAATTTCATGTACTAGGCCTCTAGTTTTATAGAATTTTAGTTAACACATTTTAAACATACAGCAGTGTCAAATACTATTTTCTTTTAAACACAACTGCATTTTTTGGGGGAAGGCTATATTTTACTTTAACTGTTGAAAATACAGCATCTGAATTGAGATGCTCTAAGTGTATAAAATATAACACCATGTTTTGTTTTGTTTTTATTATAATAATTTATTTTTTAAAATATATTTTATTGATTTTTTACAGAGAGGAAAGGAGAGGGATAGAGAGTTAGAAACATCGATGAGAGAGAAATATCGATCAGCTGCCTCCTGCACACCCCCTAATGGGGATGTGCCCGCAACCAAGGTACATGCCCTTGACCGGAATCGAACCTGGGACCCTCTAGTCCCTAGGCCGACGCTCTATCCACTGAGCCAAACCGGTTATGGCTAACACCATGTTTTAATGTGTAAAAGATTCAAGATGACCCAATAATAAATTAATGTTGATTTTGTCTAGAGATGATAATATTTTGGTTAAAAAGAATATTAGGTTGAATAAAATAAAAACTTTAAAATAATTGTGGCTATTTCTTTTTACTTTTCTTTAATGCAGCTGTGATAAAATTTAAAATTATATATGTGGATTTCATTATAGTTCTATTGGACATCTGGTCAAGAAGGAGTATGTGGTGGATAGGGAGATCTCTAAAAGGAACATTTAAGAGAATAGGTCCATAACTTTTTCAAGATTCAAGACTAGAATAATAGATGAATTTTTTCCAACATATGAAATGTGTCCTTAAGCATACCATTTTAAGATAATGTGAAGATATTATTATTATTGGGATTTACTGAACTTAATGCCCCTGGGAATTTCCACTGAAATCTACTGTATATCACTTGAGTTATAAGAAAAGTCATATAGTGCTAACTAACATGTCATTAAATTGAAATTTTGAAATTACACAAGTTTAATTCTATTTCAAATAAAATAGCAGCCTTTTAAATAAAAATCTATGTAAAGAGTGGACCAAAAGCAAAGGACAAGAAAATAAAAAAGGAGAATGTCACATTGATCTTTTTAAGAGAATAACGGAAAACAACAAATTTGGGTTCTTTATCATAGGATACCATTGTTAAAAAGAAACCTTAAGTAAACCTTCCCTTCCTCTTAAGGACAGCAGATGAACTGCGCCAGCCACAGAGGCGCTCTTTCTTCAAATCCACTGACTCAGTCTACCTGTACTAGTGGGTCAGCAAAGTAAAATAATTGGTAGTTTTCTCACACAAAACCAATCCAATTAGAAATTTTAAATAGAGAATACTTACACAGTATAAAAATCTCTCTCTCCATTGATTTATGTTCAATCTCCCCTGCCACCTGCTGTGTCAGGAAGATCCCTCTGACTGGATTCCAGTAACAGAGAAGAGGTCACCCATGGGGTAGAGGACTGCAGGTAAACAGGGCACAGCAGGGCTTGGCCTGTTTCTTTTTCCAGCATTTCAACTTAGAATACTGTTTTTATAACTGTCCCGGAACAGGCAATCCCATAGGAAACTTCTGTTGTAGAACTTAGTGCCTACAATACCTTTGATTTCTCTGAAAAACTGACATGTTTTACAGCCCTCCTGATATTAAAAATAAAATCTGGTTGAGTTTCCAGCTCAGAACCCAAGTCAGCAACTCTGGAAATGTTTCAAAACTGTGTGTGTGGTCCTAGCCAGTTTGGCTCAGTGGATAGAGCATCAGCCTGTGAACCAAAGGGTCCTGGGTTTGATTCCTGTCAAGGTCATGTACCTTGGTTGCAGGCTCTTGCCTGGTGCAGGCCCTGGTTCTGAGCTTGTGCAGAAGGCAACCAATCAATGTGTTCCTCTCACATTGATATTTCTGCCTGTCTTTCCCTCTCTCTTCCACTCTCCCTAAAAATCAATGGAAAAATGTCCTCGGGAGAAGATTAACAACAACAACAACAACAACAACAAAGTGTGTGTGTGTGTGTGTGTGTGTGTGTGTGTGTGTGTGTGTGAGTTTGTTTTTCGCCTTTCCAGGTCTTCTATTTTCTCTAGACCTCATTCTTTCTCATTTTTTATTTGTATGTTAATATAATTATATTATAAATACATAAACTGTCAGAAATATTTTCTAGAAAATCGGAGGGTAAAAAGATGTAAGTTTTTTAAAAATGTAGTTAATAACTTTTTAAATATAAAGATTATATAAATCATAAAAAATATTATTAAGATTAGTACTCATTTGCATACAGAGTAAGCTAGAATTAGGGAAAAGTTATATATGCCTACTGTAGTCTCTCTTAAATACATTCTTCTAGAAAATAAAACAAAATATTAACAATAGATATAAATTCTCTGCTTTAATATAGGTTACAGATTGGCTCTAAAACAAAATATCAAATATACACTCTGAAAAAAAAATTTCTTATTGACTTTAAACAGATAAAATTGAGATATATTTCAAGGAAAAACACCATCTAGTGAAGCAATCTTTCTATTTATGTTACAAAGGAGGAATGGATATTTCCTATGGCTTATTTTCATACAAAGTCAAGAAAATTTAATCAAATTACATTAAATCATTACATGTTCTTTTATTTTTCCAGAGAGTTGGTGCTAGTTCTAATGCTATTACCACAAGAATTCTTTTTAATAATTTATTTCTGTTTGAGTATGTTACAAGTCTCTAAGAGAAATGACTTTTCTAGAAAAGCTGTTGCTTTTCAGAGCTCAAATGCAAGCAAGCAACTAGCAAATACCAGAACAGAGGTTAATATTTCTCTTGGGTGTGTTGTATCACAGGGATTTGTCTCAGCTCTTTAGAAAGGTTTCTAAATGGGGACTTTATCAATATATAAATCAGTTGAGAAATACAACTTGTCTCATATTTGGAAAATGTTTCTAAGAATAATAGTTAAATCTATGGTCCTATCTGCACTGTTAGAGAAAATAGATAGGCATGTGGGTAATCAATAATCAATTTAAGATCTCTCACCTCAACCTGTCAATTTGTGGCAATAGTTAAGCATCTGTAATTGAATCCAAGATAGATAAAGCCTAAAAAGGCAAAGTTAAAGAAGTTATATATATATTTTCTTTTTCCCCTTGTCTTTACAAATAAAAAACACAGTTTTAAGCTGAGCTTGAAAAACTTACAGATTTCATAGTCTGTTACATATATAAAGGCATTGTTATCCATTCTTCAATACTGTATACTAGTATTTCAATCCAAAGAGTGGTGTTTCAAGCATATTTTCACGTTTACCTTATGCTCATGAGCACCAATATTTTCACTCACCACATGCTAAGCAGGAAACGGAATAAAGCAAATATTAAATGCACGGTAAATGCAGAAATCCCTAATGAGTTGAAAATAAATTACAGCTTTCATGCTTGACAGTTTCAGTAAATGGGGCAGTTCTCCAGGGATCCAGGGGCTTGTCTTGACGGTTCTGGGGACAGAGTGTTGCTATCATCCACAAGACCTAAAGTCATGCTTGTGGGTGTAGACAGGAGGCCTGGCATGCACCTGGGTACTACTCTTCAGTAAGCACATCTTTCACTACCAGCCACCCTTTCTACTTGCTCTGTATCCTAAAACATGTGTATCATATCCTGAGAAGGACAAAAATTTGCATGCTTCGTGATGACTTTTGAATTTTTTATGGAGAGCATTCTGCCTGTCTTGAGGAGATTGAAAAACCAGATAAGACAGTGTTTATTTTCTGGTGTGGGTAGCAAGGCATCAACTAAATTGCGCAGTTAATGCATTCAACAATAACAAATGGAGTTGGCTTTATGCCAAAGTGAAGGCTAGGCTGCCTCAGCTATGGAAGCCGAGGGAAGAGATAGATGGAGCTGGCTTGAGGTAATTTTATAGACAAGTTGGGTGACAGCTGGGTAATGTAGATTGGGCAGGATGGTTATATGTGGCAAGTAAGCAATTAGAAATGATCCTGGTAGGAAGTGAGGAGGTTCGCCTGGCTTGAGTGGAAGGGGCTTTCCAAAAACTAACAGAAGACAGCTTTTGCTAAGAAGAGAAGCAGCATACTTTAGCAGACCTGAAATGGCAGGATACATGTGGAATGGACCCCAGAGATGCTTAAGAGATTTAGGGTGTAGAGCCAAAAAAAAAACAAAACACAAAACAATACAAAACAAAACAAAAAACGAAAGAAAATGGCATTCTGTTGTATTTGTAAGGTATGTTTAAGATAATCTAGGCTGTAAATTTTGGTCTGGAAGGTCAGGGGTCAAAAAATCTGGCAACCCAAAGTGAGTAGGTAAGGGCAATAGGAATAGAAAGGAGACACATATAAGGTATTAAAAAAAATTGAACTGTGCCAATTAACAATAGAAAGGCAAAGGGAAAGGAACAATACCCAAATGTTTATGGGGTAAGCAGTTCGAGGAAGGACATTAGAAAGAGAAAGATACTACAAGATGTCCTAGTAGGGAATTGCAATACATTTCTAAGGTGAAGTAGTGAGAGTGGGTGGAACATGGCATGAGGTTATGGGAAGGTGTGGGAGTACTGCCTTGTTTTCTTATTGAGGAATCAGCAGAAGGAGCAAGGATCATTGAAAGTAAACCAACCTAAAAGACAAAATCCAAACCCTCATTGTTTGTTTAGAACAAAAAGGAAAATTGGCCGAGGTGAACAAGAGATCCATATCTCCATTTAAAAAAAACCAGTAATGTGACTACCTGACTATGCAGCATGGCTGTTCTCAGAGATACAGGGCAGGTGAGGGAGAAAACCTTCAATTGTCTCTGAAAAGCCCTAAGGTAATACTCTCACCCCATAGATCCAATACCTAAAGGCTACGCACTCCCTTGGGATCCTTCCCCTGTGTATGTGTATTTCATAAACCAGTTTTAATCATTTTAATTCAAGTAGAGAACACTGCCTGGTTGTTGTGGGTGGTCTGTTTGTTTGTTTAGATTTTTGCATTTTTACCACAGCTGCTTGTTTAAATGACTTATTTTGTCTAATTACTTGACATATTCTACAATTATTTCAAAATATTTTAACCATCATTTGTAAATTACATGGGGGGAAAACAAACCCCTCCCCCCCAATGACAGTTATGCCAGCATGATAGACACAATGAGGCCTGTCCTAAAACCCTCAGTTTACATATCACTTCCACAGATATTCTTTTCTTAACAGCCTGGTTTCTTTGGAAACACACTTAGCAAACATTGTGATATAGTTTTGTTTCTTTGATTAATGGCAATCTTCCTCACTCACTGTGAGGTCCAGAGAGAAAGGAATGAGGTTGATTTTGGCAACAGTGTGAACACAGACTCGGAACTACCAGGAGCCTCTAGTGGGCAATTAGCAAATGCTTGTGCAATTAATAAATGAATAAATGAATTCCTAAATTAAGATGCTAACTTCTGCTCTGGAAAGAAAACTAAATATCTTCTGTAGGGTGTATTTAGTTGTGGTCCTTTGAGTACCTGGAAATAGTTGGTCAGTTCTGCAACCAGAAGAAGACCTTGACTAAGCAGTGAGTGAAATTTATGCTCTGTCTTCTGAGGTCTTATTCTAAATCACTGATCTCAATGTCTCAAGAAAATAAACCACATACTCCCAACTTCCTCCCAGAACTAATACAAAATAACAATATCTCCTTTTTAGAAAAACTAAGAGATTAAGTGAAGCCAAATTAATAACCTAGCAAGACAACTAAGGTGATAACATAATATAGTAATTTATTATAATCTCTTGTATTGGACAAACTAGAGTAATATTGACTTACACTCCTTAAAGGCAGATATTCAAAAGATCTCTTTATGATTCTAGTTTGATTCCTTTCAGTATAAAAATTAAAAAGAAGGACAATTTGGCAAAATCTCTGGTGCTCTTTGTTTAAAAAGGAGATAGATATTTATACTCACCTGAGTCAGCCAGGGCTTAGCTAGTCCCACAGTCCTCTATGAGCAAAATATCAGTCTCATTCACAAACTTACCAAGCATTTCACTTTAATGAAGCACAAGACATTCTTTGTTTTGTTTTGTTTTTAATTTTTGTGGGTATTTTTTTTTGGGGGGGGGGTATTCATAACAGAATATCAACATTTTTTGTTTAAAAAAATTTAATGTTGACATTATTGCAGGAATAACCCCCCAAGGTCTAGGCCTACTCAACAAACCTTTCAAAATGCAAATCTAATCGTATCACTTATCTGCTTAATGTCCTATCATTGTTCCTCATTGTTCTTAGAAGTCCTAAATCTTTAACAAGATGCTGCACGGCCCGCTGCCTGTTTTCATCTTTATTTGACACTGCTCACTCTTATCCAAAGTGTCCAGCTGGGTTTGCTCAGTTCCTGTAACATGTCAAGCTTTTCTCTTCCACTGGGTTTCACCCAGACTTTCAAATTCAGCCTTGCTTTCCTCTCCATGACCACATCTGATCATAAACTATTGACTCTACGCTTTCATTTTAAATCCATTCAACATATATTTTCTAAGCAAATAGCTCTGGAGATGCTAGACATCAATACCACCAAATAACCCAAATATAAATAGGAAATATTCAATGTAATACAAATAATTTTTAAAAGTAGATGACTTATGATGTGGTGCCTCTTTATAGACTTCATAAACATCCATGGTCTCTCTAGTAAGAGAACATTTAAGCCAAGGTCAGAAAAATAAGAACTAGCCCCACAAAGATTTGGGGTAGAGGTAACAGAAAATATAAAATATCTATGGTAGGAATGAGTTTGGTATCCACAGAGAACTAAAGATGGCTGGAACAGAGAAGAAGAACATTTTAAGATGAACTAAGAGATAGATGTAAGAGGTATAGGTACAGATTGATGCAGGGATTTGTCAGACAGGGCAGGGAAGAAGTTTGGATTTTGTTCTAAGTGAGTAATGGGAAGCCACTGGAGGGCATTAGGCAGAAAAAGTGAGCTCTTATAATTCATCTTTAACAAGATAATCTGATTGTGCTGTGTGGAGAATGGGTTATGTATATGTAGGGAGCAAACATGAAATGGGAAAATAACACAAGAGGCTCAAGGAGACTTGGCTTAGGTTGGTAAAGCGGGGAGTGGAAGGAAGGAGACAGAGCCAGGATATTTGTTGGATGTGGGTGAAGCTGATGAATTGGATGTTGAGCAAAAAAGAGAGACAAGTCAGGAGGACTAAGTAGTTTTTGCTTGATCACCAGATGAATGGCAGGGCAATGACATGAGTGTTCTGTTGAAGAGAAGACCACCTGTGTTAGATCCTGGTTCTACCACTTAATGTTGTTTGGCCTGTGTGTCTGGGAATATGTTACTTAGTTTCTCTACTCATTTGTTTCTGCATTTATGAAATCAGGAAAATAACAACCCTACCTCAAAGGGTTATGGTGGGATTTTAATAATGTAATTAATATAAACTGCTTTAAAATAGCTTTTGGCATCTAAGTCCTCAATGTACATGGCTATTACTACTGCTATTGTTGCAATTATTATTATAACCTGGATGTGGAAGACAATGAAACATGCCGACCGATGAAAATCTACGTATTTAGCAATTAAGTTTGAGATATTCATTAGACATCTACATGGAGATGTCGATAGGTAGGCCCGTGAGCCTGGAGGTCTGAGGAATAGTCAGTTCTGATGATACAGTTTTGGAAGTCACTTCCATAGAGCTGGTGTCTAGAGCCATGCATGAAGACCCCTAACGAGACATTGTAGAGAAAGAAGGGAAGTGAAGCAAAAATTGTGAGGATGTGCATTTCAATGTTCAGAGATCAGGGTAAGACAAGGAGCCAGCAAAGGAGGCTGAGAAGGAGCAGACACTGAGGTAAGAGAAAAATGCTGGGGTGATGCCAAGAAACAAACTTATAAGACGGGACTAGTTACCTGTGTCCTGTGCTATGGAGAGATCATGTAAGATAAGAACAGAGAAGTGCCATGCTTCTATGTCTCTGGATCTATTTTGATGATCAGTTTATTTAAGTTCATTAGATTCCACATATGCTTGAGATCACATGATACTTATCTTTCTCTGACTGGCTTATTTTGCTTCTTATAATACTTTCCAGGTCCATCCATGCTATTGCAAATGGTAAGAGTTCCAGAGACACAGAAACATGGAACAGCCTGTTAAACCTCAGAGAGAAGGTGAGGGGTGAGTAGGAAAAGATCAACCAAAGGACTTGTGTGCATATATGCATAACCCATGGACAAAGACAATAGGGTAGTGAGGACTGGGTGGGGGGCGGGGACAGGCTAGAAGAGGTCAATGGGGGGAAAGGGGATATATGTAATACTTTCAACAATCAAGATTTTTTTTATTTAAAATGCTTTAAAAACAGAGAGAGAGACAGAGAGAGAGAGAGAGAGAGAGAGAGAGAGAGAGAGAGAGAGGAGAGAGAGAGAAGTAACCAAAGGAATCTACAATCTGGAGGTCCTTGGGAATCTTGACTAGGGCTTTCTCGGTAAAGTATAAGAAATGGAAATTTGATGCCGTAACCGGTTTGGCTCAGTGGATAGAGCGTCGGCCTGCGGACTGAAAGGTCCCGGGTTCGATTCTGGTCAAGGGCATGTACCTTGGTTGCGGGCACATCTCCAGTAGGGAATGTGCAGGAGGCAGCTGATCGATGTTTCTCTCTCATTGATGTTTCTAACTCTCTATCTCTCTCCCTTCCTCTCTGTAAAAAATCAATAAAATATATTAAAAAAAAGAAATGGAAATTTGAATGTCATTCCTGGAGGAAGCTTTTTCTCAGTTTCTAGAATAGATTAGCTCCTTTCTCATGGCACTTGCCATTTCTCTAGCACTTACCATACAGATGACTGTAAAGAAAGCCAACTTTGAACTAAATTGTTATCTATGTAAAAGATCTCATTTGTGTAATTATTCACTTATTTTCTGTCTCCTAATTGCCAGTAATTACTGAATAGTAGAGACCACATCTATCTTATTTTTCACAATATCCTAAGTAACTAGCAGAATGCCTGATACATAATACTGCTCAATTTTTATTGCATGATTAGCTATATAAATAAATCAATGAATGACCCAATATGACTGTATTTAAAACACATTGAAAAAAAACTGATTTCTTTTAACTAACACCCACAGTAATTGACATGCTTACTTTCATGTTATTTTTAAGTTTTTGGCATAAATAATAATTATTTTTATTGTAGGCCATCTGAAATCATTTTGGAAGAAGTAGGTAGAATAAAATTAGTAAACAGTTTATTTTTCAAAAGAATAAACAATATCTCTACTCCAGAAGGTCATTTTAGCACTCAATATAAATTTGATTACCATCCAGCCCTTATTAAAACCCAGTAGATACAACTGATATTTGAGAAAAGAAATATATGAATCAAGTAAAATGTCCATTGCTCTAAATTGATTTTTAGCTTTATCCTGTTATAAGTGAAATGACCAAATATCTTATTTGAATTGCATTTGGTGAAATGACATTATAGAAATAGTGGGCATCTATTATTAAGTCTTTGGCCTTTATAGAGGGTTAATAAAAAAATCATATACTGAGAATATTCCTGAATCTGCTAATAAAGACAATCAGACATTTCTTATTCAGCATTCAAAATAAAAACAACTTATATGGTAAATTTCTTTGTAGTGCCATACAGTGTGAGAAAAAACTTCATTTGTATATTCTTCTGATTAATATGTATTTTTACTTTATCTGCGAATAACAATTATGAAAATAAATCCATTGTCCTTTTGACCTTGCTTCTAGGAAATTGGGTTGTACATTTCTGTTTAATTCAGTAGATATCCATCGCCTAAGTTTCTGTATCTTTTCTCTACAATACATTATTCTATTTTAATATGATTTTAGCAACTTATATGCATGCGGTTGTCACTAATTATCTTCACTTTTTTGAAGTCCAAAGAACATGAATAAATAAATAGAAAAAAAATGTCCTTTCCTCCCTTTTGTTAATAGCAGAGATAATCTACTCTCTTGGTCTTGCTCAAATAAAACCATTTCTATGGAGACATTTTTGACTTTTCAAACACAAACTGACTCCCTCTCATATATTCCAAGAACACATTTGAATCATCTTATAAAATTTAAGTATATATTACTCTCAAATCTGAGGTAACATTGAGAGTTTTTTAATGTGTTTATTTGTTTTAGGATTTAGAGACAGACAGAAATAAAAATCATGCCCAAAAGACCCAAAACCAAGAATAATAATGAGAAAATGTTGCTCCATTTCAGGAATTAATATGCTTTTCCTTTTAAGTCATGAAAACTCCAAGACTTTACTGAATCTCCTTGCTGCTAGGTTGCTGGGATTCAAATATGGATCGCAATCCCTCATCCGTATTGATCCATCTGATATTCCATACCTCCACTTTTGTTTTTCTGGTTTTTCTTTTAATATGTCAAGTGACTATGCACAAATCAATTAATCAATTCATATTCCCATATGAAGAAGAATATCAATTATTATTCTTTACTGAGTGTTTATTTCTCCCTCAATTTGATTAAAATCTCTCTAAAGAGGATTATATTGTTCTTAATTTTTATCCCACCTAGGAGATATTGCTGGAATCAAGTGTTATATATACTATGATTTACCACACCAAAGTTACAATTATTTTTCTCATCTGATAATACTGGAAGCATTTTTTAAAAAATATATTTTAATGATTTTTTATAGAGAGGAAGGGAGAGGAATAGAGAGTTAGAAACATTGATGAGAGAGAAACATTAATCCGATGCCTCCTGCACACCCTCTACTGGGGATGTGCTCACAACCAAGGTATGACATGCCTTTGACTGGAATCGTACCTGGGACCCTTCAGTCCACAGGCCGACGCTCTATCCACTGAGCCAAACCAGTTAGGGCACTAGAAGCATTTTTATTGCATAGACAATACCATTAGAAGAATTAACAAATCTCATTAACCATTTCGAATAAACTAAAAATAAATTTAGGTGTTCATCAAAACTGATATGCAATAAAGTTAACAAAAGCTTGTTTTAAATGGTTTAGTCATACATGGCATTATATAGTTAGTTTAGTCTTATTCTTCAAATACAAATGGATGGCCTAGCACTTAAAATTATTTTTTCCCATAGATGGATGGTACAGACAGATATTAGAATACTAAATCAAACATTTAATTAGACTCCAAAAATTTGCCAAATTTTCAAAGAGTTATCAGTAGTACTTCTAAAATCTTTAAAACATTTTTTCCTAAAATAAATCATAGGCTTGAATTATGAACATATAATTGCCTCTAAAATTTATATATCAAGATAAAAGTAACAGTAAATTTCCATCTGACAAAAATCTTATGTTTACCTCAATTAGATCCCAGCAGTGGTATAAAACTTTAACTTTTTCTCTAAAAATAACTTATCAATTTATTCTAACTTAAGAGAAGTGCTTGAAACACATTTTAACATTCAATTAGTTCATGTATTCTTTTCATTTTTGAGATTTGCCAATATATCATTTGGATTGTTTCTACTTTCAAAAATTTTTATTGCACAGTATCTCATCCTAAAGTGAAAAAAACTTATTACACATTCTCTCCCAATTCTTATCTATAAGTACACATGCTTTTCCTATTCACAATCCTAACATTTATTATTATTTTTCTCTTTTAAGAACACATAATAAAACCATTTCTCCCTAACTTTCCAATATGATACTTATCATTATGTGTTAAAATAGTAAAAATAACTATTAATAATTATTCTGAATATGTTTTAAAGCACTATATAACAATGTATAATATGACAAAGGATGAAGAGTTAATACTGGCAAAGAATGTATGTAATCAAATGTGAAACAAAAGACTAAAATAAATGTTCACTAGAACTGTGAGACTGAATGAGAGAAGGTTACCGAGGGAGCTTTAATACAAACCTGAGATAGTGAGGTTAGCAGGGAGATCCCTGTAGCCTCTTAATTTTGTTCTCAATCTTATGAGCAGTTTTTCTTATCACTACCAACAGCATTTCCTGTGCATAAATAGTAATAGTCTATGTTTCCACTCCAAAGGAAAGCCCAGAATTTTTTTGGTTGAGCAACTGATTCCAACCTATTCCCAGCTTCTTCAGAGCAATGATGTCATAGGAGCTATTTTTTATTTGTAAGCTATTTCTACTTTGTCAGAAACAAAATATTTTTCTTAACACAACATGTTTTAAACTGGAACCATGGTTGCTGGACAGCTGTCTGAATTTTATGACTAAAGCATTATCACATTTTTGCTTATTGCTAACACAAACAAACAACAACAACAAAAAACCCTGTAAATACATCTCCTCTTGGAAGAAAGATTCAAATCACTACTAATTACATTGCCTGTTTCAGACAGCCTGAGTTTTTTCTGTCAATCATCAGAGCAATAGTACCATAATTAGCCAATTTGTACATTGGACCTCAAAACTCATTTCCTTCACACCAAAACATTCAAATCAAAACAGAGCTCAGAATCTTTTCTGATGTGAGATCAATTCTTATTTTTTACTTGATTTCCAGCACTCTCCCAAGTGCAAACTAAAGAGCAACCCTTGTGGGTCCTAGAAATCTTGGCTTACCTTGTTACTGTTAGACACATTGTGAACGACAACAAAAACCCTACAGTCTTTATTGTACTCTGCCAGCTGAGCTGTTGATCTGGCTGTGCTATACCACCCATGCAAATTGTGCTGAAATAAATGCTCTCAAAATTTATTTCTCATGAATCAATTCATTTAAATACATTTTCATAAAGCCCAACCCATTTTTTAGGAAGAAAGTGACCAGAATATATCAGTTCTAGAACGAATGTTTCAAGATGCATCTAAAAGTGTTGACTAAGAGTTTTGTATGCTTTCATGTTGAGAGGAAGTCTATAAAGGACAACGGATCCGTAGTGCTGATTATTAGGAGCCAACTGATGTTAACCCTAAACAAATATTCAACACTGGGAAATTATCCACCATCAACACCAACACCGCTTGCCATTTTACAGACCAAACAAGTGATTAGATGCTTCATGGTTTAGCTGGATAATCTGTTGTCCTTCCACACAATCATTCTAAGTGTGGCATTTAAAGACAGTATATGGGTATATGGGCATGAATATAAAATCAAAATCAGGTCCTCATCAGTTCTAATATATAAAACGCTGGCAAAATGTACATTAACATAATAACATAGTTCATTTGATGGAATCTTACTTTATGTTTATGTGATATCATAATAAGGTAACATAAGGTTTGTTCAAAAGATTTGTTAAACATCATCACACACACACACACAGAGATAAGTGGATGTTTAAGTCCTTAAGAACACTCTTAACAACACTTTGGAATGTAACTTCAAATTTTCAATTAGCAAACTGATCACTGCATCAAAATTTAGAAATTGAGAAATTCTGAAAAATATGAGAATACTAATAAAAACAACTGAAATATAAATAGCACTATAATTAAAATTAAATGTATTCAAATTATTGAAGATTATGACATTGAAATGTTCCATAAGAAACAAATGACAACATGAAACTATTTAAGAATTATTATGACCATCTCTATAAATCTTCTAATATATAGAGTTTTCACAGAAAGGAAGACATTTAACCCTGTGCACTGAAATTATAAGAACATCTGAAGCAATGCATAATTAGATACTATGGAGGAAGTAATGCATACTGAACAAAGCTACAGAAATAATTTATATTCACGTTGATACAATGCATCTATTATATCATCCATGATACTCCAAATTTAAAATAGAAAACTAGAAAAGGATCAAGATTTCAACTTTGCATTGCTAAAATATCTTGTTCCCCAAAACATACAAACAAATGACAAAAATTGTTCTCTTTTTATATTTTGAGAGTTGCATAAATACAGGATTATAATTACATAGGAGTTAGAATAATAATAACTAATACCAATGAGGAAAACAATTGGTTTCTCAATGACTTAAATATATAATATTAACAATTAATATAAAAGACAATATAATTGAAATTCCTTTTTCAAAATATTTTAGAATAAAGAATGAAAAAGGAAGGTGCCTCTTTTTGCCAAATAACATTATAAATTATACCTATTTAAGTGTACAGTATGGAATAAGACTTTGAGAACAATGAAAATTTTAAAAATAAATTCATTTTTGATAAATTGTACCTTTTCAGCAAATACTAAAATACTACAGCTAAAGGTATTTTATTAAATTATATAGTAATTTTACTCCTCAGATTGTGATAATACTAAAATATATTAAATTCATACAAGTAGAATAGCATAGCAATTTTATGTTTTCTAAGTTGGTTATTTCATAAAACACCATGCTTGTTTCAGAATACTTAATGTTATTTTGCAAATAATATTTCTTTACAGATATCTTCAAACCAAGAATGCCCACTTTGATTTTGCTTTATATATGCACAATTATTTAATTGAACACTTTGTCCTTTATAAACTCAATGCGTGTTTTTCAAATAAAATAATTTAAACAAATACATTTGAACAAAGTACTTCTAATTATTATGACAAATTAAAAACCAAACAAACCTAAACCACATTGGCAAATAATTTCGTCACAAAGCCAGTCCATACATATATACTTAAAGATGACATAAACGTGTTTCTAAGCTCATAGAAAACTTCTGGGAAATTTTTAGCTTTGTAAAAGAGAAAAGGAAAGGAAAGAAAAAATTTGCCCAGGGACTAATTCTTCCTCAGAAAGGCCCTGCAATTGTTGCCTTACACAGTTCTACAAAGCCAAACCTATAATGCCAAGAACATTCCTCAACAAGGCAAAGAATTTCATTACCTTTTACTTTTAAATCTTAAAATCAACCCTACCTGTCTTTCACCTAGTAATTTATGAACATTTATAGACTGTATTGAAAATATCAGAAATCTTGGTTCAAACAAGTCAAGAAGCATAGAATAATGAATGAAACAAAGCGAAGCATAACAAAAGCCACAACAAAACTATCACATATTTCATGGATTAATGGTGTAAAAAAAAGAGATTTCTTACCAAGTACCCCAAGTCGGTAGTTGACTGTGATGACGATCACATTGCCATAACTTGCCAAGACACTCCCATCATATAAATTTCCAGTACCTTCCATATATGAGCCACCATGGATATACACCATCACTGGTTTAGGACCCCCACTGTCCCGAATATCTGAAAGAACAAATGTTTGGCAATTGTTCTTATCCTCAAAAAAAAAAACAACAAATATAATAAAGCAGAGAATACATTTTCCATTTTAGGGACAAGAGGTCATGGTTTTTATTTAGTTATTTAAATTGCTGTTTTTGTTAAAGTGTTTCTTAAGCAACTCTTATTAACAGCTGTTGCAGAAAAGAGCAATATCCATTTTTTTCTATCTAAAATTTTGTTTAAAGCTACAAACTGAATTAGAGAACTTGAACAAAATGAAAGTAGGTATGAATTTTAGTGTTGTTTGATGAATTTCTAATGTGACAATAGAACCAAAAAAAAATATAATGAGAACTACTTTTTTAAAAATGAGATAGACCTCATATGAAATGTATGAACCATAAACTAAGGGCAAAAGTATCACTTCTATTGTGAATAAAACACTGTTTCCATTTTTGAAAACTATAAATATTTATATTGAATGCATCATAATTACACTGAATAATTTATGCTCCATTTGTGAAGATAATTATAATGCTATATTATATGTTGTAAAAAGTTTAATTTTGCTACTCAAGGAATAACTCAGACGCATGTGTAGGCAGCAAAGGCATGTACATCTGTACTGTTGTTGTTGCATTTAGGGGACTGTCATTTAAATAATATATTTCAGTTAACCCCAGGTTATCTGCTCATTTCCTCTTTGGAAAAGGAAACAGATTAAAAAATATTTTTTTACCTCATTAACTATTACACTATTCTTATCTCTACTTTGGCTCTATGATTTTGTCATGCAGACATGAGGAGGATACAGCCTAGTCTACGTGTACAGTGCTAATATTTAAGGTGATGAAGTGATTTCTGCATCTCTGAACTTTAATCAAATGTATTTTATTTTCTAAGATACTTTCCCAATTATGTAATTTTCAACAAGGACCCATAAATAATAAACAGGGTGGGGCAAAAGTAGGTTCACTGTAGCAAATACACAAAACACAGTTTATTCTTGTGTTATTATTATCTATTAACTATTGTAATATTTTCCATACAAATAACTGTAAACCTACTTTTGCCATATCCTACAAAAGAAAAACCTAAGAAAATTTAACTAGTATAAAAAATAGACTAATTTTTATAGAAAACATGCTAAATTGTATATTGGCCAACATGGTTTTAACTATTGTATAGATTGAAACATTATAAATGTATATATGAATATGAACATATACAGACATAAAATATTATTATTATTACATAATAGCTCATGATCTCTTTTACCCATAACTGAAACAAAATTGTACCAAATGTGCTATTTTTTAAATTTCAATATTAAAAGTGTCATTTAAAAGTATGGTTTTATTCCTTTGTTTTTGATACTGTTTATCAAACTTAAATCTCCTACATATTTATGATTGAGGTTTCAGCTTTCAGAATGGGATATGATACAAGCTCATTGAAAAGCTAGTGATTATTTAGAAGCTGCTTTCCATTTCCTGATAAATATTTAAAAAATATATAAAAGCTGATTTGTCTATTGTAACAATATTTTCATGACAAACCATCCTAGGATCAGGAATTGCAGCTCAACTTGTTTGTTCACAATCTCAAGTGAGGGAACTAGCTCATTGCAGAATTTAGAAACTTTTTAAAAGGACTATTTTCAATTTGACTGAATACCAGTGTGTAAACTTGCACCAAGGGTGCACTTGAGAAGAATGTCTTATTTTTAAGTGGTGAGAGGAGGATACTTTGACATAAAAACCATCCACTAGACACAGCTACATTTAGGAAGAAAAACTAATTTACCTTTTTCTTAAGTCCTTGGGAAGGAAATAAATATTCACTCATTTGCAAAGATTTGGGGGCTTATGGTGATGTTAAGTTTACACAGAGAAAATAACCCTTTCGAAAATTTTAAACTATCCTCCTTAAATGCTCAATTGCTGCATATAGTTTTAGCTTATTTTCCTACTATGGCTGGCGCTGAAGAAGCAATAATAAATTATTAAACTGAAATCATTAACTGACTGTTCACAGCAGACACTGTACTCTGCTAATTGTGTGCTTGGAGGTAGCACAGAAGGTGGCTGTTTCAGAATTCTTCTTTAATTAAAATTACATAGACTTACAAAACACCAACTGTGAACAGTAATGAGACCTAGGTAGATCCATTCTGTTCACCTGGAAAACAATACAGGTGCACATTGAAATACCTGCCACATTTTATACCTAATAACAGGATGGAATGGACATTGCCAAGGAAGACCGAAAATATGACTATATTAGTAAATTCCAGGAGCTATTTTGACTGGCATTTCTATCTCGCTTCTTAATTAAATTGAAAATATAACTACAAGTTTGGAATGATTCAAAGTGCTTTCAAATTTCTCAAAGATTTCAGCCTTGCCTAAGAACATATTGAACAATTCTTTTCCAGAAAGTTCGATAACATTCAAATGCAGTGTTCTGAACAATATTTCTTTTTGCATAAAGTAACCCTGAAATTAATTCTGTATAGGGTATTAATTTCCAAAGTAGGTAAAATTCTTGTGCATAAAAAACCCTTAATATTGCCAATAAATTTGGGGGAAATGCTGACAATTAGAATTCTTTGATAGTATTTAATCAGAGTGGTCTATCTTAGACTTGCATCAATAGCATTTTATCACAGAGGTCTATCTTAGATTTTACTTTTCCCTATAGTTAACATGTGTTTTTTATTGTAATAATAAATATAAATAGTTTAAATGATATCTATATTTAATTTTGAAAAGAACCAGAATCTTTATAAATGAAACTGATCTATCAGATAGCCTACTATTGAGTATTATCTGCTAAAGCCATCATTTTATTTATTTATTTTAAAAATATATTTTTATTGATTTCAGAGAGAGAGGGAGAGGGAGAGATAGGACCATCAATGATGAGAGAGAATCATTGATTGGCTGACTCCTGCACAACCCACACTGGGGATTGAGCCCACAACCCAGGCATGTGCCCTGACAGGGAATCTAACTGTGACCTCCTGGTTCATAGATCGATGCTCAACCACTGAACCATGCTGGCCAGGCAATTCCATCATTTTAATGATAGAATTTTGAGAGGCCACTATGTCATAGCAAATATACTAGATATACTTTAGTTATTTATACTTTATTAAAGTCAATTTGTCCTTCCAAACCTTGTTTCATATTTTTCCCTAGAAATAAGGTAGATTTCACCTAAGATTTCTAACTGCCTAAAAAGCTGCTCCTGACTTTACTAAAATCAAATGAGCACACTTAGTCATGAAAACACTAGCTCAGGTCCACTAAAGCTACAAATGTTCTTAAAGCATGTTCATATTTAACGTTTAATTTTTTTACAGCTGTGTTAGGCATCTAGGTCCCTGAAAATAGTTGGATATTAAGAGGAAAATACTACACTGATCATTATTTTGGAATTTCAGTAACACTTTGGCTGTAAATTTTAGTATTTTACCTTTCTGATGAATCAGAACTTTAAGACATTTTAATAACTTATCGATAGATCTAGAAGACAATGGGGATATATTTGTGCCTGATAACCAGTGTTTGGAATCACAATTCCTTTTAATGATCCTGGTGAATAATCATTAGTCACACAACTTCTTCAATATGCTTACTGGTTGCCTTCTGCTTAATGAACTCATGAAGTTTTTAATTGCCCATGTTTTAGAATTGTTGGCATTTATCAGTTTTAAATATTAGGGTATGGCCTCAATTAAATCTTTCTCTGGCCCTGGGCAGTGCTTCTCAGTGGTTAGAGCATCAGCCTGAGCACCAAAGGGTCGCGGGTTTGAGTCTCAGTCAAGGGCATGTACCTGGGTTGCAGGTTTGATCCCTGGCAACCAATTGATGTCTCTCTCTCTCACATTGATGTTTCTCTCTCTCTCCCTCCCTCTCTCTCAAAAAAAATCTTTCTCTAATATATTTAAAGATATTTCAAGATATTTTTGTGTCCCCTACTTATTTTGTGTATCTCAGTTATCACTTAGAACTAGCAAAATAATATAGAAATGTTGGAAGAATGTGTGCTTGTATAATTGTACTTAATCAAAGATATAATTTTTCAGTTAAAAATACTGAAAAAATGACAATAGCACTTTTTAAAAAGCTCTATGTAGGATACAAAGGTGTCTTTGAATATTAAAACATTAAGGTTGTAGCACAATTTAAAAAGACTATTAAATTCCAAAAATAAATTGATAGAAATATAGTGTTGCTTTGACCCATTTTTATCATTTCAGATTTGTCTTTCTGAAACCATGGAAATAGCCTATAAAATAGGCAGTGCTCTTGGTTATTATAAAACACAAATGGAAAATGACACAATTGTTTGGCCTGGCAGTGGCAAAATAATAATGGCAAATGTGCAAAGGAGTATTAGAAGTAAATAGTGCTCCACTGCGGCCTTGGGTTACTTTAAATGAAGGAGGGGCAGTCCCACTCCCTGTCACAGACAGCCTCTGGATGCAGGGGCTGAGATAGGGACCTGGAAAGCAGGTAAAGGAGTCAAGTTGTCACGAAAAAATTGAGAATTCCCTATAAGTGACCAGGTAAACAAACTTCTCACTAAAGTAAAAGAAGTAGTTTATCAAACAATTTGTATTTACTGCTTTATGTCCAGTGATGTTGATGCAATATTTAGAACAAAGTAAAGGTAAAAATTGGCCTTGGTTTTCGTTAACACTCACGGCTACAAAATTATTATAAAAGAAACTAAACAGAAGATGCTCATATTTTCAACAAAGGTCTGTACCCTAGAGGACATTACAATTTGTTTTCTTGTCTTCTAAACAATTATCCAAAACAACAACCCAGAAGAATAGACCGAACGTGAATGGACTGCTTCCACCTTCTACACTTCTGAGCTTTTAAAATATTTATTGATTTGATAACTCTTGTGACTGACTGGTTTAGTGCTCAACATGAATATGCCAGCCAAATTAAATGGGGCTTAAGATATTTTTAATGACTATTTTAAAATGTTAAATGTGCTTCAAAATAAGTCTATAAAATAGATTCACATTTAGAGGGCTTAGCTCAATTATAGCCACTCAAGAGTATCTTTTATAAACATGTAAATGTCCTACTTGGTGCTGATTTTTATAAAAAAAACCACACATTAAATCAGCAGTCAAAAAATATTTTAATAAGAAAATAATGTATACTAACTTTGTGAGCACTTTGGGAAAATTTGGAATTTACAAAGCTACAGACTATAAGTCCCTTATACTGAGGTATTATTTAGATAACAAATATCTAGGAGTTAAGGATTTTTAGAGGGTCCAACAAGTTTCAAAGCCCCTGACTGAAAGCAGTCGTCTTTAGAGTACTGGGAACAATAATACATATCCTGAAAGTCAATAAATTCCTGAGTGTTTGAATATTTCTAATTTCCAACAGCATGTAAAAAAATCACAATTTGAATTTTGATAAGTTTATTTTTAGCTATTTAACATTCAAAATGATAAAGGTTGGTCAGCCACACCGAAACCGATTTGGCTCAGTAGATAGAGCGTCGGCCTGCGGACTGAAAGGTCCCGGGTTCGATTCTGGTCAAGGGCATGTGCCTTGGTTGCGGGCACATCCCCAGTGAGAGATGTGCAGGAGGAGGCTGATCGATGTTTCGCTCTCATCAATGTTTCTAATTCTCTATCTCTCTCCCTTCCTCTCTGTAAAAAATCAATAAAATATATAAAAAAAAAAAGGTTGGTCAGCCACAATGATTTATTTTAAATATTAATTATTGCTTTGTGTTTAACGTTTGATTCACTGTTGGGGTTCATACCAAATCAATTTTTAATAAAATGTCATAAATTCCATGACAAAATAAGTATTAAATATTATAAAAATATTAATACCCAATTTAATTTTTATGCTTCTAATACTTCACCTCTATAATTTAATTTTCTACTGTGAGTAGCTTATCAAATATATATTACAATGAAAACAATTCAAATTGTTTAGTAAGAATTCATTTAATCATAGTTGTAATTCATGGAACTAGCACTTCTGCTGGCCTGCTTGTGGGTTTTTATTTTGGAAAAACTTTCTTACCATATTATTAATTTCTCCATGAGATTTAATTACTAGCATTCTGGGAATTATTTTAAATTCTAGGATTTCTTTAATTACTTTAATATAAGTCACAGCTAGGGCTGCATTAAAAAACAAACAAACAAAAACACATAAGCCCTAATTAGAACCAAGATGAACTGAAAGAATCAATGGGCCTTTCTAGGTGCTCCACTTAACACCATGTAAAAGTCCAAATGGGACGAGGAATGTCAGGTCAGCATGGTATATAGTTAGACTTACAGAGTAAATCAGAATGCTCTGTCATAAGAAAGTTGGAAAGAGGGGAAATGATATTAATAAAATAAGAAGTGTTTTATTGCTTATACGTGGCAATACTTTGAAAAGCAGAATATTTTCATTAATCCTTTAAAAATAAAGAATACCCATATAATCTTGTTTAAATAAACTCTATATCCCCAACCAGTGTGGCTCAGTGGTTGAGCACTGACTTAAGAACCAGGTTTGATTCACAGTAAGGACACATGGCTGGCTTATAGGCTCAATATCCAATAGGGAGCATGCAGGAGGTAACCAATCAATGATTCTCTCTTATCATTGACATTTCTCTCCTTTGCCCTCTACCTTGCTCTCTGAAATCAGTAAAAATAAATTTTAAACAAAAACCTCTATAATTTCTACCAAAAATATTCACTATTATGAGCCCAGAATACTTAAGCTGTTATACAATGTTTACTACAGCTATCTAAATAGGTGTAATTCCTTGTCTATAAAATGTCACTTATTTATGTGATATTTAAGCAAATCAACAGAAAATATTATTTTATAAATCTAAACTATATTGCTCAAGAAACACTTTATATCAGCTCTTAGTTTTGTCCTTCCTTTTATTGGGTGTGGGGTTCTTTTTAAACAAATATCAAATGTAAAATGAAACACATTTTGAAATTGGGTAAGATATTTACATATATTAGAAGACATGCAAAATGGGTACAGAGAGACTACGGGGAAAGGATTGTTAGTTCAAAGAATATGGACAAATTTGTCAAAATGTGGGATGAAACATATCAAAAGTCAGTTCAAGAAAACAAAAATAAGAAGCCTCTCTTTTAAAACATTTTAATGGTTGGTATCAAAATGTAAAACAACATCCATCTTTTTTAAAAAAATTAAAAATGTATATTTATATGCAACAACAAGCAAGAAGACAAAACACATCAAAAACGAGAATTAAAAACAACTCTTCAAAAAAAGACAAGAAGTAAAAAAATAGAAAGGGGTGGAAAAAATGATTGAGGCCCTTGTCATGCAAGTAGATTTGGTGGAAAAAAATACCTTCATCTTCAGCACCTTCATTATCACCTAAATCATCTGTCTGTTTCTTTGTAAGGGGACCTAGGATTGAGAATGGAGAAATGGGAGGAAAAAAAAGACAATTCAAGAATAAACAAGACTGAGGGGGAAAAATAAATGTAAATTCTAAAATTCTCAAAGATATTTCCAAAAAAAGTGGGGAAGTGGTTACGTTAAAGTTATCTATTTTGTTTAAGAAAAAAAAACCCAAAAAAACCCTTTCCCCAAAATATCTCATAGAAGATTTGATTTGTGAATATATCCAGCTTTAAAAAATACATTATGGTTTGAAACTCAAATCAGAAGCAAAGAAGATGATTTTATTACCCATTGCATATTAAAAGTAAACAGTTGTATTAGCTGAAATAACTTAATCTTTTCTAATTAAAATTGGTGACAACAATAAAAAGTAGGCTAAACTCATTCTTTAATTTAGGACTATATAGGACTATATAATAACATTAGGAAAAACAGAGATATGAACATTTTTAGAGTGTTTTTTCTTTTTCTTCTTTTTTTTAAGAGCATTAACACTTGGGTTTTACACATTTTTATATCAAACATTATTCAAAACTGTGACTTTTTAAAATTACTTGTCATTAAACAAATATTTCCCCATGTGCTTTAATTAAATATTAGCTATGGATTTAAGACATTTGCACACTGCACAAATGTAGAAACAGAATCTCATCACTCTGTAGGGCAAAGGTGCCATCAATGGAAGTCAGTGGTTAGCTACCAAGGTAATTTTCAGAGTCAGGACTTGTATTTCATAATCAATTCAGGAATATAATGGAATTATGTCCTAGTGCAATTTCATGCCCAGCATAGTCATTTATAATGAGATCATGTCTTAGGACAATAATTGCATTAAAACACTGTGAATGTTTAATAAATGTTTTATTGTACTTAACAATACTAATTTGCTAGAATGAAGGAACACACCAAAGGGGAAGTCGAAGGCCATATAAAAGTAATTTTAAATGTCACATAATTGACATATTCAGCACAAAAAAAGCAAGTGAAGCCCCACATTTCTTTTTGTTTCTGCAACCATTTAATTTGTATGACATTTCATAATCCTCATGCAAAAAGCAATCATTACAAACACAAGACAATCAAGTTAAAGACAGCCAACCATATAGCAGTAAGCAAGAGAATTTTGTCATGCATAAAATAAGTCATAGAAAAGGGATGGAAAAAGACTGATAGGCATATGTTGATTTCAATAATGGAAACAGTAAAGAAGCAGGCATTAATTCTAAGCACACATCATATGATAGGATTGTTGAACATTTTTGAGAAAGATTTCTAGTCTATACAGCGATTACTACACATTATGCTTATAATTTAAAATTACATCTAATATCACAACCTTCAAAAAATGAAAAACACCATCACAGAAAACAGAGGGGGAAAAAAGAGATCTAATTCAGTTATGTTCCATCAGCTCAGCCAGACAGCCTTGAAAAATATTAATAATTGGCAAAGATCAAAAGATTGGAAATGGAGAAATTGATAATGTAATTGAAATGACCTCAGTTGTAAGGTCATGGTTTCAAGGCCATTCCAACTACACTAAGAGTAGCTATACACAATAATTTATGTGATATACTTTTATAGTCACTCCTGCAAGCAACCATTCCATTAAGAGAAAACAAAGATGAAAGCAAAAGTTTGGTAACAAAGAGTTGCAAATTCATAGAAATCTACATTTTAATCTGATCCTGTTTAAATGCAAAAAGAGCCCTCAGTATTATTTGATGTTCATGTAACACTGTTGCTACATTTCAGAAAAACAGAAATATTTTAAATTTAAAATTTGCCATTATCAGAACTGTACTTGAAATTTTTCCAATTTTAGAACATGTAAAATATCAGACTTAATGAATTATATTCTCAAGTGTTGTAGTTTTTTTTTTACATTTTATCATGACAAAACAGTAAATGAACAGACTTCAACAAATAATTTTCTTGCATTTCTAATTTCAAGTATTCTATCTAAAAGTTATGATTTTATTCATTGATTAACAACACAGATTAAGAATAGTGGTAATTATTTATTGCTTTCAAAACCACTACCTACTTTATTCATTTAAATTACTTCATTTGCTTAATTTTTGGCTATATTAAGAAACTACTAATGTGAGTTAAATTTTTTTTCTGAATCTCATGTAAAAACTATCACAAATAAATTAAGTTGCTTTCTTCATTTTGTGTGGGGCTTTATAAGATATCTCTTTTGGACAATTTGGAAGGATCTTTCTTTCCCTTTTTAGGGTACCCAAGACAATTTACATGACTTCTCTGCTAAATCCTTTAGGTTCTATAACCACGAGCCAGTAACCCACATACAAAATTGCTAGTTCATGGCCTAAATAAGGTGTGAGTAAGATATATTTTATTAAATCACTAGAGTCCCGGTGCATGAAATTCACCGCAGAAGGAGGTTCCTTAGTCCGGCCTGAGCCCTCTTGCAGTCCGGGACCCTTCTGAGAGCTCTAAGCTGGCAGTCAGACATCCCGCCACTGCCACTGCGCTCACCAGCTGTGAGCCTGGATTCTGGCTGAGTGACACTCCCCCTGTGGGAGAGCACTGACCACTAGGAGACAGCTCCTGCATTGAGCGTCTGCCCCCTGGTGGTCAGTGTGCATGATAGCGACCAGTCGTTCTGGTTGTTCTGCCTTAATGGTCGCTTAGGCTTTTATTTTATAGATGATCTCCCACTTGTCTGAATATGGAATAGTTCTCAGTTGCTTTCTGACTCTTGGTCTGCCTAAGCAGAGAAGCCATGGAAATGATAGTGTATATACAAAGAGGTCTTTTCCATGGCTAGAACGGTTGACCCAGCTTTTTGCTACATATTTATCACCACCTTCCCTACTCAGGAAGCTGCATGCCTCTTAACTATTCTGGGATAATCATCACATAGGCAAGCTGCATAGGACACCTTTTACTGTAGTAAATCTGAAGAGCTAGAAACAGATGCAGATGTTGCTTCAGCACCATAAAGAGAGGGGACATGATTATCTTAGAAATGAATTAAGTTCTCTCAACTAAAGAATTTCATTTATTGAGTATTAAATAAAGCCTTATTATTAGAGGATATTAAATTGTTCCCATAGTACCGGTCCTAGAAATCTTTGTGATTTCAGCATAACTGGCTTTTCTTAATATCAATAATTTTTTACACATTTGAATTGTTAAGGTTCCCTTAAAAAAACAGGGTTAATTATAAAAAGAAAAACAAACAAACAAACATGTTTCTTTTATCTTTTATACCTAAAGGCACTGAGCATCACTATCTTAGAGGGTCCATGTTTCAAGTTGAGAAACAACATTGGTTTCTCTGAAGAAGCCTCAATAGAGGCGACAATGCCAGTGAATTACAGAAACAGATCCCAACATGGTCTCCATTCCTCATTCCCAGGCTGGAAAGAAAAAGCCCATTGCTTTGAACGCCCTTCTGTCTAGGATACCAGCCACTCTAGCTCATTTTTCCTTTATTCTAAATTGTTACAACTGACATAATTACTGCTGTTAAAAATGTTAAGTAGAAAGAAAATATTGAAAGATGTAATTGTCATTCATTTTCTTAAGAATACTAGGCAACCACGTTTTAGGGACCACTCATTCCTGCAAGTCGATCGGCCTGATTTTCCCGAAAGGTAAAACATTTATCCTTCCACCGCAATAACAATCATTAACAACACTCCTACCCCAGCACATGTCTCCTTTAAACTACAAATAGTGCATTTTCAATACCGGCAGTTTAAATGAGTAACTTAAAGCACCCAGGTACAAAGCAAGCAAGTCCTCTAAGCCTGCGTGTAGAAGTGATTTATTCTACCTTGAAACTCTGTAGAGCCTGGGCTCCTTGAGGAATGCACACATAACTCTCATTAGAGGTAATGGGAAAGTAGACCTCACGTCAGTTTAAAAAGGAGTGAGAGTAATTACTATATTTTATCTCTTCGCCAGGCCATAAATTGAATCAGTGGTGAAACAACAGGGCCAAGGAAAGTAAAGGGAACTTCTCACTGTGAACTTCGAACTCATTTAAATCCCAAAAAAGTTACTTTTCCATTAACATAAGCATGATTCAAAGTATTGGCCATTCTAAAGGACATTCTTACATTTCAGAATCTGACCATGCACCTTTTATTTTTTTAAAAAGAATAGAAATGCCAGCATTTCTCTGTAGTTAACTGCAAAATAATTATGAGCTCCAAAATAATTACTATCCACCCACATTAATGCTGCTTTTTATCATTCCCTTTGATGAAGGGCTAATATACTTTAGATCTCAAATACATTAGAACTGATTATAAATCCCTTCATTATGGGTTCAATTCAGCAGAAATCATCTGTACTTTGTGTCACACATATCTGCAAGAGGCAAGTAGGTTGGGGATATTATTAGCTCTTGACTTAGAAAGCTGGCCATGAGAACTGTGTCCTTAAGAGAACAAGTCTTTGAAATTTTGGGATTATTTAGAGCTCCTGGCTCCAGTGAGCCCCATCTTGATAGATGGAGAGCCCTGGTTAATAACCTTGCTTTCCTCTTTCCCCACCCTCTTAACCCAGCAGCCTTTGAGATAAACTGACACTAAAGAATTCCTAAGGCCATTTCCACAGAATGGAAGAATTTAAGGATGTTGCCATTGTGGTTCTGGAACAATTGAAAGCAGGGGAAATCTTATTATTTTTTTAAATTTTACCTTTTATTTTTATTTTTTCTTTATTGATTAAGGTATTACATATGCATCCTTATCCCCCCATTGCCCCCCCCACCCCCCGACTCATGGCCTCATCCCCCTGGTGTCTGTGTCCATTGGTTAGGCTTATATACATGCATACAAGTTCTTTGGTTGATCTCTCCCCCTTACCCCCACCCTCCCCTACCAGGCGAAATCTTTTCATGGATGTTCTTAGCACAAAATTTAGTTTATAAAATTAGGATCATGGATACAAAAAACAAAAACAAAAACACCTAGTTATGTCTGCTCCATATGGTGGACAATGCCAAAATTCAATACATTTTTAATTAAAAATTGTAGTATATTACCATATTTTATTTTTACCAAATTGACAAACATTAAAAAATGACTTTAAGAAATTAGATATCACAGCAGTTGGTATCATTGCAAAACTATTGAATTTTACCCATTGAAAGTTAGTCAATTTTATAGAGCACACCTCTGAGAAAACAGAAATAAGTGAATGAACTGATTTGGAATAACACTCATTACTTTTTATATTACTGTATTGATTTAACTAAAAGTAATCACAACTCTTACATTATGAATTTTATAAACAGATAGAAAGTAAATCAAAGCTGAAAAATATTTTTTTCTAAAATGTTTTCAATTAAAAAGAAAACTTTTTTGAGTAATGTCAGAAATCTACATTAGAATAGAATAAAGATATTCTGTCTCAAACTGTTGTGGATGAGATATTGAAAGTAAACTTTGGAACAGTTGATAGTTTTCAAAATACCCATATCTATGCAATTATTACTGGCACTGCTGTGTTGTTCATGATATTTGAGTATCTTTTGGTGAGCTGCATATTTAGGCTCATGCTTCATATGTATACATGCTGTGAAGAAACCAGGTACCAAGATTATGAATGTAGCAGCCATGGTCTATGTTTTTTTGTGTTGAAAGAAATTGCCTACATAAACACAAACCATATTCCCTCAGAAGCAGAGCACAGCTTAAAACATGACTTTTGTGAAAAAGAGAATCTGATATTAAAATAGGAAAAAGATAGAACAAGAAATCTTTTTGGGCAAAGTACATGGAAAAGAGCTCATTTACTTATGAGAAAGGCACGTTTTTTCCTTCATTAGCTTACCTTGATTAACAAAACTGAATTCAAAAGCAATCCTGCTAGAATAAAGTGATAACATCTAGAGGGAAAAAATTAGGTAGATGAAAAGTAAGTCTAAAAGGCTAACCCCTAATCTGAGCATCACCAAATTTGCACAAGCTTATTACTTTTTTAACACTATGTTTGATTTTTTATGCAGATATAGTTAATGCTGATGCAATATTTTTTCAGCATGAAGATTGTCAGAATATTGTCCCTTTTCATCTGGAGCAATGTTCTGTGTGTTGTACCAACCCTTTAGTACTTTGTGAAGACATACTATCCACTGCTCTCCACACATTACCCAGATGCACCTGCAATGTGGTGAGGACACAAGTGCCACCAGAGTCTCAGAGATACATCAGCAAGATTCAATAGTCCAACCTCTTTGGCATGGTTGCAGTATTCAGCATCCAGCCATTATATATATATATATATATATATATATATATATATATATATATATATATATATATATATATTAGAGGCCTGATGCACAACATTTGTGCAAGAGTAGGCCTTCCTTCCCCTGGCTGCCGACACTGGCTTCCCTTTGGCACCTGGGACCCTGGCTTCCCTGGCAGCCCTGGTTTTGTCCGAAAGGTCGTCTGGAAGGACATCTTGTCTAATTAGAATATCATTCTTTTATTATTATAGATAAAATGCAAGGGGCTCAGGATATATGATGAGCAAAACAGGCAAGACCCTTGTCCACATGCAAATGAATGTTGTCAGAGAAAGTGACATTAAACAAATAATCACACATAAACACAAACTTACAAATTCTGTTAAGAAGAAGAGTCTTGGTTTTCTGAGAGGTTATACAAGGAAACCTTGCTTAGCTTAGGAAGTCCTCACAGAGTAAGGGCAATGGGCCTGAAGACTGAAGAGTAAGTCAATACTAAGCAGGCAAAGAGGCTGAGGGTGGTAAGTAGAGTGAGAAGATTCTACCCTGAAAAGAATAGCATGTGGAAAGGCTCTAAAATGAGAATGAGCGTGGAGGTGAGTGTGCTCCCATCCAGGGAGCACAATAGAGACCAGTGGGGAATGCGGATGAGAACTAGACAGGTATCCATCACACCCTGCAGCTCCTCTAGCCTGGAGATTTTTGTTTTAATCCTAAAAGCAATCAGAAGCCATTTAAAGGGTTTAAGCACACACTGGCAAACTGCCCTATCTGAATCTTAAACAGAAAATCAGAAAAAGGCAAAGTCATTAACAAGTATAGCTGAGAATATTTTGTACAGAGGCCTGCATTATATTCTCATCAGAGGAAAATAGCCTTCTTAGAAGAAATTAAATGATGGAAAAGAAGTCTATAATATCTCATTCTATTTGTTTACAACTAAATTTAATATCACTATAAAGTAAAATCTAAGACTTCAGTACATCAAAAGTTTGATAAGTATTTAAAAAGTCTTCTATTAAATTTGTATTTACTGTTAAGTTTATTTTGCCTATGAATTAACATACTGACATTAAACATATCCTAACTATTCTTATATTCATACAAAGATAGAAATTCTGCAAGCCATTTCTAGTTGAATACCTTACCCCCATTTTAGTACAACAAGAATGCCTGTCATGTCCACCTCAAAACCAGTTTTACTTTCCAAACAGGCTTTGCTCTCAGAGGTAGAATCCCTCCCTCTGTTTCCAAACTCCAAATCTGGAAATAATCTTTCACCATTCCCTCTTCCTCCCTCTGGCCTCAGCCAGATTTCATCAATTTGTAAGAAAAGCGTGGTGTTGTCACACTCTTCGATTCTTATTAGCCTGTTATTAGTCTAGTCTGTGGCCACCGCCACCACATGCCTGCATTATTACAGTAGCTTCATGGTTGCTTCTAAGAGAGTAGAGTGTAAATGTTCTAACCAAAACCAACAAAAATGTGTGAGGAAAAGAACCCTAATAAACAGAATACAACTTTTTGCATGTGAGCTTTGTCACTGTTGCACAAAATATGTGACCTTACAGTCACACCTTGTAGGTTTTATCCCATAGAGTTTATTACTTCAACCTCCACTTATAACCGGCTCACCTTGGAGGGGAGGAAAGCAGGTGAATGAGCATAGGAAATCTCCTCTACAATAATGTGTAAATTTTTTTCACAGGGAAAGACAGCAGAAACAGTGTGTGTTTTGGCATAAACTGGTATCTTAAGGATATGAATGAGAGGTAGTTCTATATTATACAGAAAAATCTGACAGTGAAGATATCTTAAATCTTAGCTATGACTACAATTTACCTCCATGAGATAAATGAATTGAACTCAATAATTATTAAGATCTTATTTTGTGTGTGCGTCTCACTGGGAAATAAGCCAGTGAAGGACCCTCTGATGCTACAGCCCTAGGGGTGCTAGACCAGTGGTGAGTGTGCGTTCCTCTGAGATGACTTCCTGACAGTTCCCAGTCTCACATGTGCCCCTCCATGCTAAACACCGCTGATCCTCAGTGAAGCAGTTTCACTTCTCTTTCTGCTACACGAGCTACTCCTCCTGGGCTGATTCTCTCTCACCACACAGGCTGGAGTCTGTCAGGGACACCATTCTGTATTCTCTCCCACCTGATACAATATTAAGGTTACACTAGACACTAAAGAAACACTGGTGAAGTCAGTTATTTTGTGACATGATTCATGGGGAACTAGAGTGAGAAGGGACCCCAAGGAATGACTGCTGAACCCTGCCATTGCATAGGTCCTCAAAACAAAAGTAGAGTGTTAACTGATTTTGTCCAGCCCCAAAGCTGGTGAAATGCAGACCTAGGTCTAGATCTCAGGTTTTTTAACCACTCAGTCTACTAGTTAGTTCCCTTTTAATAAGTCACGTGGCAATAAAAGACAAGCAGGGAAAAGAAAAATTTTTTTTAAATAAACCACAAACTAATAAGTCTACCATACATATATTATAACTATAAAGCCTTTCATACTCCCCTAATCAACATTTCACTTAGATGTCATTGAGGTTAAAATTTAAATTTAAAAAACCACAAATATTTATAGAAATATCTTTAAAAAGAAAAAAAAATTTTACAAAAAGCCAACAGATCCAGGAGGACTAAAATCTGAGAGTTTAAACTAAATAAGTAATATCAGATAAGAGAAAAACTTTGTCAGTAGTGCATAGCCTCAAACTGAGTGGCATGTGAAATATGTAAGTGGAGAAGAATGAAATAATCAACCTGATTTAAAAGAAGAACAAGAATAGCTAGGGCTAATGTATGGGCATATATGGAATAGTGAAATGCTCTATACAGGTTAGTAAGTAAGTATTGCCCAAAACCCTTGGGATCCCTCTAGTCTAGCACCTAAGATGCTTCGGCCCTTCTCTAGGATGCCCTTAACTATGGCATAATTAAGAAATTAATTATGGGCAAGTATCCTTTCTAACTAGACAATGTACATTTTTAATATTACCTCTGAATTAATCTCAAAGACATTTCAAAACCTAGAAGTCTATGGCTCTAAAATGTATTTCCAAAAACATCTATTCATACTACTTAATATTGTGTTATAATGAGTTTGAAAATAGAATATATAAGTTTGGATATTGGCTCTTTCGTGTGCTAGTTGTACAATCTTCAACAAGCTTTTTAACTCCATAGTATCTCAGGAGCACAATGCCACCCCCCAAAAAATAAATATTGCTATAATAATTAAAAGTGTCTAGTAAAGAGCTTAATATATAGAGAAGCTGAATTAACTTTTTGTTTATCTTTAACCTCTCCTCTAAGCATTGTTTCCAATCAAATCTTAATGCCCTCCTACCTAGTATAATCTCTCTCTATATAAAAGCCTAAGCGACCAAACGACCAAAGGACCGAATGACCAGTCAACCAGTCGCTATGACACGCACTGACCACCAGGGGAAGATGCTCAATGCAGGAGATGGCCCCTGGTGGTCAGTGTGCTCCCACAGCGGGAGCACTGCTCAGCTGACCAACGAGCGCCAGACGCAGGGCTCATGGCTGGCTGCTGCAGCCCGGAGACCACAGTGGAGCAGCAGCAAGCCTACTGAGCGGTGGCAGCTGGCACAGTGGGGCCAGGATGAGCAGGAGTGGCAGGCAGTATTGCACTGCCGGTTTCAGCCTAATCCCCGCAGACTACGCCGAGGGACCCCACCGGTGCATGAATCCATGCACTGGGTCTCTAGTATATAATAAAAGAAAAAGAACTTTAGAATTAGGTTATCCCCACTCAGCCACCTACTAGCTATGTGACCCTCAGAATTACTCAGTCGTTTGAAATGTACATTTGGACAATGCTCATTTAACTGAACTACTGTAAGGATGAAAGATCATGGACGTAAAATATCTAGTACAGTGCACATTATATAAAGAGAGTAAAATAATAATGATGATCATTATCATTGAATTTGAGTCCCTTAATATATACTGTCTAACATATAGATATTATCTTTGTGTCCACTGAGTTTATATATTTGATCTAGGCCCCATTGCTTAATTAGTAGAACCATTTAATTAGACTCTAATATGTTCACATTCTTGCCAAATAGTCTATCACCAAAATGTACTGGCAAACGGTAATTATGGTATCTCGCTCTCACCTTGAAAAGTGTTAAGGCAGATTTACCAGAGCATCCTCAGAAGGAAAGAGTATGCAAGCTTTATGACTTCTACTAAGAACCAAGCAACCTAGAAGGCATGCAGCAGTAGTAGACTAGGTAAACATTATTTTCCACCGATGATTTGCAGGAAGACTATGTTAAAATATTTCATCACCCAAGAAAAAATGTCCTGCTAGCTACACATACTCCATATTTTGACAATCTTGCAGAAAGAGCTTTTTTATTTATTTTTAAATATATATTTTTATGGATTTCAGAGAGGAAGGGAGAGGGAGAGGGAGAGAAAAACATCACTGATGAGAGAGAATCGTTGATTGGCTGCCTCCTTCATGCCCCACAGTGGTGATCAAGCCCACAACCCAGGCATATGCCCCAACCAGGAATTGGACCATGACCTCCTGGTTCATAGGTCGATGCTCAACCACTGAGCCATGCCGGCCAGGCAGAAAGAGCTTTTTTAAATGCATCATTAATTGAGCATCTTTTTTATGTGTCTAACACATAATAGATTTTCACATATTTTTAATTGTCAGACTAAGCCAAGCAATACAACATAGTGATTAAAAGTATAGGTTCTAAAACTATGCGACCTGCTTTCAAATCCTCTCCTGCTACTTAGAAGCTCCATGATCTTAATTTCTCTTAGCCTCCATTTTCTTGTTTGTAAAATAAAAATATTAATAATGGTACCTACTTCTAAAGTCATCGTAAGAACTAAACTAGTCAGTTTATCATATTGTATATTTGATACAATGTAAATGATCAAGCAAAGTATTGTTATGAGATAGGTTGTATTATCTTCATTTAATAGTTTGAGAAATACAGGTAAATAGACTTGTTAAAAAACCACAACAACCTGATGCTATGCTAACCACTCCACATGGATTACCTCACTGACTCTGCACAACTATTCCAAAGCCAAGGATTATTATTATTGCATACAAGGGTGAGTTGGGAGGAGAATCTGGGGCTTAGAAAACTGATGAATTTTTTCCAATATCTTCTTTCTAATAAGTAGGGAGACCAAGGAGTGAACCCAGTACTACTGTATTATTCTAAAATTCATACCATCAAGACTATTCTGTGTGCCCACAGGAAATTATA
>NW_005871212.1:455965-519839 GCF_000147115.1 Myotis lucifugus | reverse complement strand
TTAGGAGCTCTATGTCAGGATCCAGGGTCAAAGACCAAGAACAAAAAATGTTCCTAGCACCTTTATTGCTTAGGAAATTACAAGGGTTTGGGGAGCTCTGGCCAGAAGCTGAGGTTAAAGTCCCAAATACATATTTCTTTCTTTCTTGTTTTTAAAAATAAATTTAAATTCTTTATTGTTAAAATATTAAATATGTCTCCTTTTTCTCCCATTGACCTCTCCCGGGCCGCTCCCACCCCTCAGCACATGCCCTCAACCCACTACTGACTGTGTCCATGGGTTATGCTTATATGCATACATACAAGTCCTTTGGTTGATCTCTTACCCCCCCGCCCCCCGCCTTCTCTCTGAGGTTGGACGGTCTGTTCGATGCTTCTATGTCTCTGGATCTATTTTTGTTCATCAGTTTATGTTGTTCATTATATTCTACAAATGAGTGAGATCATGTGATATTTATCTTTCTCCAACTGGCTTATTTCGCTTAGCATAATGCTCTCTAGTTCCATCCATGCTGTTGCAAATGGTAAGAGTTCCTTCTTTTTTTACAGCAGCGTAGTATTCCATTGTGTAGATATATCACAAAATTGCTTTCATGAAGATCAATAGAATAGCAGTAACAATCCAAGAGTGTCTCAGTGGGATATATACAAATACACATATTGGGTTCCATAACTACTCAGAGCAAACTGATGCTAATTTATTACATGACCTTAGATGCATTGAAATGATAAAAAAAAATGTAACAATTACTAATGTAGGGAATTAGAGACAAGATGTGCTGGTAACTTCTGTGGTATGAGGACAGAGAAGCAGTTTTGTGTACACAAGATGTAAAAAAAAGGGGGGGTGCGTGTGAGTACTGTGGTATGTGAAAGGAAAGACTCTTATAGATGTCCTGTCTATGTCTAGCTATTCAGAAACGCTGAGTAAGCAGGACAGGATTAGCTTCTGGGGATGAGGCAGTCTGGAAGAAGGCAGAAAACATGATCTATTCAAATGGAGATCTCCATATTTGAACCTGAGACTGCTACTTATTCTCAGGGGTATGACCCATGGTAGGGCCCAGATGGTGAAGTTGTGCTGCAGTTGCTCCCACAAGAAGCCACAGTGGAGTGAGATGGCTCATCTTCAAATGACAGCTGTCAAGTTCTCTGGGGAAAGAGACCAAAGTAGCAATCAAAGGCCTGGGTTCTAGCTTGAACTTTGCCATTTAACTAGGCGATAATCTGTATGGTATTGCTCAAGCCACTTCATCTCTGAGTCTTCCTTTCTTTAACTGTAAAAAGGAAGAGACGATGTCTTCTAGTTACCTTGGAAGATTGTTGTAGAATCAAATAATTGAGTGTAAAAACACTGAAAAGAGTTTTTCACATGGAATGTGGAAGCTTTATCTTATTAAAGCATTAATGAGTGAGGTAGAGATAGTGAGGACTACTAATTGCAAAGGTCATGGCTATGACATAAAGAAGAGTATTTGTATTATCTTAAAGAGAAAAATCCACATATTTAAATTAAAATCCTCTTACTTCCTCATGTGTCAATCAAGAATACAGATTCTGGAATCAGATATCTGATGTTTCAGCCTGGGTCTGCTATCCTACCTGCTGTCAGCTTTTTGTCAAATTACTTAACAATCCTGACCCTCAATTTATCCATCTGTAAATTGGGGAGAGAAATAATACCAAGCTCATAGCATTACTTATGAGATTAAAGGTGATAGATAATATATGCAGAGCTCTTAAAATAGTGTCTGGCATATTTAAGAACACAATACAGATCATTTATCATGGAAATGTACATTTGAAACCTATATGATCCTGTTAACCAATGCCACTCCAACTAATTTAATAAAAAAAGAAAGAACACAATGAATATTAAGTATCACTGAAACAGTAAATGACATATTCAAAAAACTATATTAATTTTTTTTATTTTTTTTTATTTTTTTTAAATATATTTTATTGATTTTCCACAGAGAGGAAGGGAGAGAGACAGAGAGTTAGAAACATCAATGAGAGAGAAACATCGATCAGCCGCCTCCTGCACATCCCCCACCGGGGATGTGCCCGCAACTCAGGTACATGCCCTTGACCGGAATCGAACCCGGGACCCTTCAGTCCGCAGGCTGACGCTCTATCCACTGAGCCAAACCTGTTTTGGCTCAAAAAACTATATTAATTGATATTAGAACAAGTGCAGTAGAAAAAAAGGTATTTTGTAGTATCTTTTACAAAGTGCAGGTTTTGAATGTATTTAATAAAACCTTTGCTCATTTAATATTTAGTCATTATAGATTTTAAATGGATTACAAGCAAATGAGATTAAAAAATCACTTTTTATTCTTTGGCAAAATGTCAAGTCTGAGTTTTTTGCATTAGAAAAAATGCAGAAAATTCAAAAGCAAAATGTCACAGCAATTCTTTGCTTCCATTACAATAATACTCATTAAAGAGAGAGTTGACAGGTTTGGGACAAGCTAACATTCATTTCTAATACTTTATCCAGTTAAAATGACAATTTTTTGTGGAAAGGTAAAAATAATACTCTGGATTAAAAATTATACTTTAGAAAAAATATATATATATATATTTCAGAGAGGAAGGGAGAGGGAGGGAGAGATAGAAACATCAATGATGAGAGAGAATCATTGATCGGCTGCCTCCTGCACACACCCCACTAAGGATCACGCATGCAACCCAAGCATGTGCCAGGCACGTGCCCTTGACCGAAATCGAAACCTGGACCTTTCAGTCTTCAGGCCGACGCTCTATCCATTGAGCCAAACTGGCTAGGGCTAAAGTTATACTTTTAAGTTATTTGAATATTAAAGAATTTTTGCTATTTCCATGGCTACCAACTTCGATGTTCTAGCTTTATTTTCACAAATTTGGTGCTGTTTAACAGGTGTCTATGTGCACCAGCACTGCAAGAGGCAACCCCACTCATAATGTGCTTCTAAGATGCTCAGTTTAAAAACATCTGCAATGGGAAACATGGCCACTGAAAGCTTACATTCTATCTTGTGCATGGAATGTGTTTTGGGAAACCCATGAGCAAAATTAAGGGATTTGATCTTCAAAATATAAACATGGCATCTTAAAGAGGCTTATCTCTCAAGTATTTAATGGTTGCTGGATTACAAGAATCAATATGGGATAAAAGGCCCTCTGCTTTATTGATTTTCTCCTTCCCTGCATTTTCATTCTTCCCTTTAAGCTATTAAAATGCCCCGAATCAAGCTATTTTTTGTAAGATAGTCCAGAATAATAATATTTATCAAAGATAACATATTTAATACTAATATTTTGCTGTTGGCTTTGAAGGAAAAAAATCTTTACCAATATAAACCAAAATGCTTTAACTTTTAGTCTCCTGTATTTTTTACAAAAGCAGTTTGTTTTCAAAACAGATGGTAATCACAGTTGATTTTGTGAAATATTTCACATTTAGATAAACAGCCATGTCCTGAGTATTATAGAATTTTTATTTCAATATAGCAAGCTAGAAACAGCAATATTAAAGTGTAAGGCAATAAAAAATATGCAATTAACTTTAGGCAAAATATGTGTGTCAAAAATTTGCTCATGAATCAATGTTTGTACATTTTAAATACACTAAACGAGGCTGCAATGTTGGCATCCTGTGATGAATGATTTGGATAAATTCCTCTTATAAGAGAATAAATACCCCAATATGTGTTTCCTAAGTTACTATTCCTATATATTTTTTCTTTGAATATGAATACATCTGTATTTATTCAGTATTAAAATTAACCTCTTCTGATACATGTCTTAAAATAGTACCTAATGTTTTAATTGCATTTAATTAGGGTGCTTTTATCTTTTGTGATTCACCTAAAGATAACTTTTCACTGAGAATGAATAATTTTCAACATTATTTTATTCATATTGAGTATAAATTTGTTTCTGCATGCAGCTTAATTATTCTAGATATTGCTTGTTAAGGAAGGCAGCAAGAAAATTCACACTAGAACAGACACATAAAGACTAAAATGGTTCAGCATTTATAAATAATTAAGGAAGAAAGAAAAATGAATAGATAGGAACATTCAGGACAATTTCAATGTACAAAATCTATAGCTAGAATAATTTCCTGACATCTCCCTGCCTCTGTGTTTGAACATATTTTCAGAATTAATCCCTGTGAGAAAATCAATAAAATTTTGTTCTCTAGACAGGGCTTGTTCAACATGACTGTGCATAAAAAAATACCTAGAGAGCCTATTAAAAATGGCAATTTCTACCTCCTTTTCTCCTGAGATTGCTCAAGGTCAGCCCAGAATTCAGTAATTTAATGATGAATAAGGTCTTTTGAGCACACTTGCGGGAAAACGTGGAATCTAGACTATTTTCCTACTTGTGGGCTCTTGACTCTTTTCCTAATTTAACTCTCACTGGGCAGTAAAATGCAAAGTTTTACATAAATACATAAATACACAAACCTGTATCACACTGAGTACAGGTTTGGCTATGACACACATCAGCTAAAAATGTTTGTGTGGCTGCATGTTCAACTTGAATAGTTCTTTCTCACTGAAAGACAATGTTGAGCAAAAATTGTGTACCTTATTCTTTAAATAGATGATAGATAAGTAGATAGATAAGTACATATATATACATATAATGTGCAAACATATATCATATATAAAACCCATGCATGCTCATATAACAAACATAGATGTGCCATTAAAATATTAATTGGCTGGGTTTTTTTGCTTTCATATTCAGAAATACAGTCAATAAATCATTTCTATTTCAAAATACTTCACACCATATTGGTTTAATATTTATTTAATACTGAAAATATATTTTAGATTCTTCAAGGTTCATATATTACCAAGAATATTTACCTTGCTAGCTTTATATATTTGTCATACCAGGCTTTAGTCAAACTAAGGCTGGCAGAAAGAAATCATGTTTAGACAAAGCAATGAGCGCAAGCTGATGCATTTCAGACCATACTTCTAAGAAAATTAAGAAATATAATGTAAGAAAGATGCATAATTTATCAAAATATATAAGGGGGATAAATGTCCTAGAATGAGAGAAATATTTCCCCTAGAACACAATGAAATAAACAGAAGTATAAAACACAATAAGAACATAGAACATTGATCTAAGGGTAGTGGCACCATCTGTGGCTTGGGAAACAGGAATTCTTGGTCCCCTGCCTAGTGCAGGAGCCAGGTAAGCAAGGAAGCTTTGAACTTTTAGTAAGAACTGAAGTCTTATTCTTTTTGTCTTCAGGCCATGGGGAATCTATGTCTCTCTCCTTGTTTGTGTATGTGGCTGTCAAAATCTGCCTTTGAGTGTATAGTTCTTTGTGTGTGAATTTTTTTCTGTCTAGTTAAGCATATGTTTTATTCTTGAGGAGTGACATGACATTCATTTTGTTTTATGTGTAAATGGCTCTAAATGTACAAATCTACCCAATTAAGCCTCGCTGCTTGTTTGCTTGCTTCTGCCTTGTGCATCTCTCTGACCAGGCGTGTATATATTTCTGTGTCTCCGTTCATGAGTCTCTCTTTTTCTGCCTCTGAGTATCTTTGACACCCTCTGTCCGTTCTGTCTGTATCTCTGTGTATCTCCCTCTGTGTGCCTCCCTGATCATCGCTGGAGCAGAGTCTTCACAGTGGACGTCTCTGGGTTTGTTTCTGATGGTATGTGTTTGTGTTTCAGCATATACCCCTGTGTGTATCTCCCTCCTTCACTCTTGTTTTCTGCCTCTGGGTACGGCCTGTGTCTGTGCCTTGCTTGCTTGTGTGCTCCTATTTATGTGGGTATCCCTAAGTGTGCATGTCTCGGTGTGTCTACTTTTCTCTTTATGTCTCTCTGTTGAGCATGCCTCTGGGAGACGAGACAGACAAGAGACGCTCCCATGATATACACTCTCTCAGACCCAGTATGTCAGTGAAAAGACTCCAGGAAATGATCTAGTCCTTCAATGCCTTCAAACAGGATTACAGCTAACATATCCCACGGAGAGACATTAATATGCATTTTCCTTACCTTTCCTAATGCATTCTGTTGACACTCAAGTTTACACTTAGAATATATCTTCCATGATCTAAATGTCTCTACGTGAAAATGAGGATAAAATCACCTTTTGTTGGACTGGTGAGAAAATTACAGACATAATGTTCCTAGTACATTTCCAAAGCACATAGTTGGTGCTCCATAAATTATATACGTTACTCTTATCAGGGCCTATTTCTAGGCTTAAAATTTTGTTGAAAAGTTAAAGTCCTTGAAGGAAACCTGCTAAACAGTCAAACATTTTTTTAAGAGAGATTATTTCACACAATGCCCCTTACCTTTAAAAAATAATGCTGGAGGAGCATTATAAAACAGACCTCTTCAAAGAAGTATTGTGACAACTTCTTGGATGGAAAATATATTAGAACATATGTTCCCATATTTTCAGTGGCCTGTGGAACTGATGCAATAGCCCCAGATTAAATGCAACCTTCGATCAATGAAATATAGTTCAAAATGACATGTGGGGAATGATCAGATCTACTGCACCCTCTTCATCTGGAAGTAAATAGTAAAACAGCTGTAGGTTAAATAACTATTACCCAGAGGTGAGGACACTGAGGCCGGGGAGGCTGAGTCTGATCACTGGCCCTAGGTTACAGGCAACGGTGGCCAATGTGCCATAGAAACCCACATCCCTCAAGCTTATAGTATATGCTGTTTCCAATGCACTTTGCTACCTCAACTATGGATTTTAAACCATTATTAATTTAACCAGGTGTTTTGAATTTATCCACAAAGTTGAAAATCAAATCAATAAATATTCAGATTCACTGAAAAGTCACGGTTCTATCTCATTCACCCTTGGTTCCCTGGTTCCTGCCTCTTCCCCACAATCCTATACAGGTAACAACTCTTTGATTTTGTATGTGTCCTTTGCATATTATCTATTAAATTCATGAAAGTTGTTTATATAGACACAATCCATTATAAATTATATGTATTTCTATTTCCTCTATTTTTTTCATAGAAAATATAGCATTCTAAACTCACTGTTTTTCCTCTTATTTTTTCTGCCTAACCATATATCTGGGAGATCTTTCTATATAAGTATATGAAAATTTCCCTTATTATTTTTTATAGCTGCATAGTAATATCAAATTAAAAAATAGAAATGTAATTAATTTTGAATACTTAACAAGAGGGTAGAAAACTGAAGTGTAGTAACAAAATAAAAGGCTATTTTTAAAAATTCACATAGCAATTTTAATTCATGGGTGTGAGGAACAATGCAAAGAAAAGGGATTAGGAAAGCTTGGAGCACACAATAAAAACTGCCTGGCCACACCTATTCCTTCTCCACTTGCCCCAGGGGCTGGCTGAGGGATGAAACCAATAGATAAAATACCTACAATTAATTTATTATTTACACCAAGAAACAAAAGCCCATAAAATTATAATGTTCATAAAATTGGAACTGTTCAGAGAAAGTGAACTTTTTGAAAATATGAAGTGTTCAGATCTACCATCTTATCAGTTTACCAACACAAACGCACACACACACATACATACGCACCCATGCACAAACTCAATTTTTTCTTTCCATACATTTTTGTAGTTTTATAGTAAAACAAAGTACCATGCTGGCAACTTGTTTTTACCATAATTACATTACCTGGTGCCTTTACTACATTGTAATGAATTTACTTATCTCTATGATTCTAGGTAATTAACATCTGAGTGCCTAGGAGCCTGTCAGGAATGTCGTTGCTGTATGTACTTGATCCTATTTAAGTCTTCAGCACCCTGTCTTCCCTAATTGCCCGAGACTACACAACTTGATTCTGTGTCTGATTTGCCTTACTCCTCCGTCTGCACAAGATGCAGTAGAGTAGACAAAGGTAACTTAAAACCTCAGAAGCCTCTCTGACAGTAGGACTGGTTCTGTGGGGCTCACAAGGCCAGTTGTAATAAAGGTCATAAAGGTAGATTTATCTACTCTGTCTTGCCAGGTGCCCAGTGAGATCTCAAACTTTCCTTAAATCTTGGATTAAGTAGTCTAATAAAAGAAAGTTACCAAGTTATTTTTTTCATTTACCATTGCCCAGGTTTAAGCTAATGGTGTATGATTCTACCAAGAGCATGGGTGCTGAAACTATTTTACATCCTATGTAATAAAAGGGTAATATGCAAATAGACTGAACGGCAGAATGACCAGAATGCCCGCGGACCCACCCCCTGGACAGCCCCACCCCCGAGTGGGCTCCATCACCATGATCAGGGGCGGGGATGGCTGACAAACCACCCGCGGCCCCTTGCCCCAGCCAGCCCACCCCTGATGGCCCCCATCGGGGGTGGGCTGGCTGGACCCCACCAGTGCATGAAACCATGCACCAGGCCTCTAGTTTAAAATAATATTTCAAAAGACTTCAAGCTATACTGCTTCACTATATTCTCCCAACCACCAGGTAAGTCAAGGCCTGGTATTTCTGTTTTATGAATATAATCCATGTTGTAAGTATAATCACAGAAACATTGGAAGGTAACACCCCCTTTCCAAAGTACATCTCAAACTAGTTGTGGCAACTCTATTGCTCATGTTTGATCCAATATTCTTCATGGAGAACAACATAACCTACCCTCAGACCCAGAAATGAACTAGTGGCTTTGATAACAAAGTAGTCATTAAGTTAATCCCCAAACTGGGAATGATAATAAACCAAAATGGCTACTAAAATATCCATCAAAGTTTATCCCCATCCATAACATTGAACCAATTTAATCTCATGCATTTGCTAACATGAATTAGATAGATCCCTATGTTCTGATATTAAAGTTATCTAATACTGAATATTATTAAATAAAAAAGGCAAATTTCAGAACAATATAAAAAGCACCATCCCATCCTATATAATAAAAGGCTAATATGCAAATCAACCAAACTGTGGAACAACTGGTCACTGTGATGCACACTGACCACCAGGGGGCAGATGCTCAACGCAGAAGCTGACCCCTGGTGGTCAGTGCACTCCCATGGTACACTCTCAGAAGCCAAGATCATGGTTGGTGAGCACAGTGGCAGTGGCAGGAGCCTCTCTCGCCTCTGCAGCAGCACTAAGGACCCCTCAAGGGATGTCCAACTGACAGCTTAGGCCCGCTGCCATGACAACACAACTTGCTTCTGTGTCTGATTTGCCTTACTCCTCCCTATGCACAAGATATGCCTAAGCCTGCAGTTGGACATCCCCCAAGGGGTCCTGGACTGCAAGAGCGTGCAGGCCAGGCTGAGGGAACCCCCTCCCAGTGCACAAATGGCATGTACTGGGCCTCTAGTATGTACATAAAAGGATTAAACACACATGTTTAAATATACATAAACATTTCCTAAATGGATATCCAATAAACTATTTTAAATTATTTTCTCTAGGGAGTATAGTATGTGATATAGAGAAACAGGCTGTATTTTTACTTTTTCACTTACACTCTACTCAACGTTTTAATTTTTTACATCATCAAAACATATTATTTTTATCACTTAAAATATAATATAGTCAGAAATTTTAACTTGCTGTTAAACCTGGGACAAATCAAGTAAATACTCTAGATACACCTTTAAATATCTGCTTCTCTTAGGTGGTTTCTTGCTCTTTGGTGCTTTGAGCTTATGTAAGCCAAAACCTCTATTGACTCTTTGAATAAATGTTTGATTTTTCCAATCAACTATAATGCTATTGGGTAGCTTAAATTGTACAAGGATAAATGTATTAAATGTTACCTCATTAATAAAATGGCCATTTAGAATGACATTCTGGTTAGATTAGAAAGACACAGGCTATTGTCTTGATTGCCAAGGCACTTGACATTGAAGATGCTGATGGGCAATTCCAAAGTGTGTATAGTTCATGAAATGTTCTCTGAACCATTGAAATCTTCTAGCTATTTGCATTTACCATAGTAATTATTTCAGTTGGTAAGATTGAGTCTGTTTTTAAATTCATATTTTGGACATAAGTATGACATTTTAACCCATTTATGATTCCAATAAATATATGCATACACGTGTAAGAGTCATCCTTGAATATATGAACCAAGTGACAGCAATAGCAAGTGTAGATTAATACATTCTTTAACTCACATTATGATGTAGGAAAGTTAGAAGCATTGTAGCATGAATTAAGGACAAAGTGTCAACTTTAAGTTTAAATGTGGACTTTTCAAAAAACAGATGATATATTCCATGGACAACTGTCTAGAAAAGATGTCGCATTTTTATGCATGCAATTTTGAAATTCTATTCATGTATTTTAATTTCCTGATTCACAGACCTTGTAGGTCAATGGGTAGAAATTTTTGGCAAAATAAAAATAAAAATAAAGAGCTGACAGAAATGAAAAAATGGTTAAAGGAAGTTGTAAAATAAAGAGTTAATTTGTGAACATTTTATATAACCTTGCAAAAATAGCAGCTGATAAAGGAAAACTAGTAAAATATTTTTCATTATTTCAGTCCACATTCTGCTACTCATCTTTAACTTTTGTTACCCACTACATAGAATCTATACAGCTGACAACTCTTTTCAAAATCTACTTAATGGAAATGCAATCAGCTTAATTTTATCATTTTTGTAATATGCAGATTTATCTTGCACTCCATAACAGTTCAAACCACATTAATCATATCTGTCACACGGCTTTCGGTTGTCTTGGTGCTCCTCAACTTTCTCCAATAGATTTTGAGCATCTGAAGGAGAAATACCATGAACAATTAATCTTTATACCTGTAGTTACTGTGCAGGGTTTGACACATTTTGGAACTCAGTAAAGGTTTGTTAAATAAATGAGAATGGAGTAACAAATATTAAGAGAATTTACTTGAATCAAAAAATTATATTTTACCTAAACTGGATGCCTCCTAAAGATTCACCTAAATCTTCTACCTATATAGTTATAGGTACCATATGGCATATTAGTAATTGATATTCAGAATGTAAATCCTGAGGCTTTTTAGAAATCATATATAAAGTAAAAATATAAAACCAAACAAAATATAGTCTGTGTTCAATACAGTACATTCACTATGATAGAAAAAAATCAAGTAATATATTCTAGGAGACTACAAAAATGCTTAAAATGAATTTTTGAACTAATATCTATTTAACTGGAAAAGCTACACTCAAAGTTTTCCAGTTTATCAAAATCCTGTTTCTAAAATCCTACTACTTATTTCCACAGAATATTGATGTAGAATTCATCAAGTATGATTAACTCTTATTTAAGAAATATTCTTATTATCAAAAATATTTGATATTTTAATGAATAAAACATTAAATATGATGCTAACCCACTCATCTTAATTGTTTATTATACCAGAGGTATATTAGGAATGCAAATTAAATTGCATAATTTCATGTTTACTTCCATTCCTTAAGAATAATTTTTACCATTGTAAGTTATTAAATTATAAGTATATCACAATCTTTGATCACATCAACTACTTACTCATATCATTCTTTGTAATGTATAATCCTAAATTCTACTTTTGCTTCTATACTGAACATAAATGAAGTGATTTAAGTTGCTTATTGATAAAAACATCAAATGCCAGTTACAATTGATTTTTGTCATCCATTTTTGGAACATTCACTTTATTGTTAAGAAAAGAAAGACTGAAACAAAATCCACTCAATAGCGATGTATTATTTTTTCTACAAGAAATACAGAGGTTAAATATTGTCTTTATATAAGAACCTCAAGGCATATAAACAAAAGGAAACACATATTAGTGGAGAATGATGGCAAAAGTTTATTTGCAAGAGCAATATGCTATACTATTCACATATTCTTAGGGGAAAGATAGCAAGTTTATTGGCTTCCTTCTACCCTTATCTTCTGCCAGCAAGAGTCATCTATACTTAGATACACTGACACACCCAAAAATTTACTTCTGTTTCCTAAAACCATGCCTAATAAAGTCTATGCATATTTTCCAAGACTGCATCTTTTCCATTTTTCTTATGTTTCAATAATAATAGGATTACAGAGGTACTTTTTGTGGTATGTGTGTGGGGTGCAATTTAGTTTAATTTCAATTAAATTAGAGATTCCTAAAACTAGAAGAGATAAAGGACCCACATGGTCAAGAGATTAATAAATGTAAATTTAAATATAAATGTATAATCACAGATCAAAAAATGATAAATAATGGACAATAAATAAATGCCATGCTATTTTAAAATACATGTTAACAACCCAAGCCTCTATATCAAGAATGCCCTTTCAGAAACCAAGGATAAAATTTAACCCCTCAATTAAAAAGTAAATTTTAATAATACTTCATAGGATTATACTCCTTAGGAATATTATACCCACCGAAGCATTGGTTGTTATAAAATAATTATTCTCATTATCAATCACAAATGTGCTAGATTTTTATGTATGATAGATACCTGGAATAGTTGGATGAACCATTTCAGAACAGGATGGAATTTGAAAAAGTGTAGTAAATACTCTTCCAAAGCTGTAATTTCAATATATAGGGGTAGAGCCTACCACTTATTTATGAAGATTCATTCACAGAATCCACAAGACCACTACTTTAGATATTCAAAGTCTTGTCTTCCAGTTGTAATGAAATCTAAAAAGCCAAAATTTATTATCTACTATATTCTGGGTACTGGGAAAACAACCTTGGTTGAATAGTCTCAGTTATTATATTCAACTAGAGGCCTGGTGCATGAAATTCGTGCACTGGGTAGGGGTGTCCCTCAGCCCAGCCTGCACCCTCTCCAATCTGGGACACTTCGGGGGATGTCCGACTGCCAGTTTAGGCCTGATCCTGGCAGTTGGACATCCCTCTCACAATCCGAGATTGCTGGCTTCCAACTACTCACCTGCCTGCCTGCCTTATTGCTCCTAACCGCTTCTGCCTGCCAGCCTGATCACACCCTAACCACTCCCCTGCCAGCCTGATCGACGCCTAACTTCTCCCCTGACAGTCCAATCACCCACAACTGCCCTCCCCTGCTGGTCTGGTTGCCCCTACCTGCCCTCCCCTGATGGCCTGATTGCCCACAACTGCCCTCCCCTGCCAGTCACCTTGTGGTGGCCATCTTGTGACCACATGGGGGAGGCCATCTTTGACCACATGGCAGCGGCCATCTTGTGCGGGGGCATGATGTTTAATTTGCATATTACCTCTTTATTATATAGGATAAGTCTATGAGATAGGTATTATTATCCCCTCTATTTCATATATGAGTAAACTAATACCTATAGAAAGATTAAGTAACTTGCCCCAGCCGATGAGTGGAGAACCTGAGTTTAATAGTGTCACAGAGCTTATGGTTTTAATCACTACTGTTGTTTCCAAGTTATATAAATATTCTATTTTGACCAAGTTTTATTTTTTAATTAGATTAGCCAGCACCTACATAGTCTGCACAATTTCATTGCTTGGGCAGTAATGAAGTTAGGCCCAAAAATTTGTTTTGTGTTCAGTTGATGTTGTCCTATAAGTATCTATTCCACTGCTATCAATATCCATCTATTTCTGTACAAGAGTTATTTTTCAATAAATCATAAAAAAAAGGATCACAGAGGTGTTTACATCTAACTTGGCAAAATCAGTCACTCTTGTTTAGGAATCACTCTAGAGGCACCCTTACTATTTTTTGCTCATAGAGCAGTGGTTCTCAACCTGTAGGTCACGACCCCTTTGAGGGGCGAAGGACCCTTTCACAGGGGTTGCCTAAGACCATCGGAAAACACATATATAATTACATATTGTTATGTGATTAATCACTATGCTTTAATTATGTTCAATTTGTAACAATGAAATTGGGGGTCACCACAACATGAGGAACTGTATTAAAGGGTCGCGGCATTAGGAAGGTTGAGAACCACTGGCATAGAGGAAAATAAACACATAACAGTGGCTTCCATAGGAATGTGACTTCCCATCAGGAGTGATAAAATATGAGGAAATGCCTTTTAATCAGTTAATTGTTTTTCATCTCTCACATTTAAAATACTGAAAGTGTGATACTCAAAGGAAATTGATGAGAGACAGTCAACTAAGTAGATTCCTTCACATTGCTGGAGTAATCACAGCTGTATTAGGTAGTCAACACTAGAGAAGACTGAACATCATCAATTTCAATTGATTATATTTATTAACAGTAAGAAGACTAAATTTCTTCAAATAAATAATAATGTTAAATATTAAAAATAAGAGAGGAACAAAGCCATAATTATAATTTAAACAAGCCATGGTGACTGTATTTTACCACTCTTCATATAATCCATATTAATTAAATTCCATTTATTGTGATATTGTTTATATTTAGCCTTGGGGTTCCCTAAAACCAGTTGATATAGTTTTAAAACCACAGAGTGCAGTAAAACATGACAATTTCTAAGCAAGTATTATTGTTTGGTATCTAAATATTGCAAGAATTTGCAATTATTTAGAATTGCACTCATTTGGGATATATGGTCAAGAAGAACTTAAAGAAAAATACAAATGAGGCCTCTTCACATGGGCATTTTTGTAAGGAAGTGAAGAAGAGAGAAACCATAGAAACAATATTGGTTGAAGAGACAAGCTGATGCTGCTAGAAAGTGGCTATAATGAACAAGAAAAAACTCCAGCAAAAAATATGAAGTAGATAGACAAGGGTTGATGTTTTCATATCTGCATAGTGTCTATAATTATTGTCCACTTTTATCCTCAGTGCTGTGTAGTTTTGCTTTATGATTGCTGCCTCTCTTTTTTATCTTTCCCTTTGTTCTGTAACTATGGCATGGTGGTGTATTTTCTGATGTCCTAATTAATAAAAGGTGTCATTCCAGTTCTGTTTTTCACACGTTGCAGTTATAAAATGCTTTATTGTTTGTAGGGTACTTCAGTGTGCACTCTCATAGGTAATTAACACCAAATTCTATGCTGTCAGAAATATTAAGTTGCTCATCTGACATTACACTACTGATAAGTGCTTATGGCTAAATGGAAACCCAACATAGAATCAGTAAGGGGGACAATGGTAATGGATGTTTATTGAAAACAGGAATTCTGAAAGGAGCTTTAAATATGTTCCATTGTAAATTTACACAACTCCATGTTGATGGCATAATCCCAATTACATGATGGGAAAAAAGAAATATCAGAGAAATTAGTACTTTACCCCACATCACAGATTTGAATGTGTTTAAATATTGTAGCAATAAGGACAAGCACTATAGGACAAGCACTAGATGTTAAATTAAAATAAGATAAGCCATTTTCAGTGTGTGTGTGTGTGTGTGTGTGTATTGGGAGTTAGTGTCAGAGGAGTCCATGATATATAGTTGATCTGAAAAAAGCTAGTCTCTCTCACTCACCACATATCTAAAAATTCCAGTTAAAAATATAAATAAGACTCCTGAAGTACTCAGTAACATCAAGGAATCCCTGAAAGCTGGAGAAAAAAATGAGATTGAATTGAAAAGATAAACCACCATCAAAATGCTCACAAAAAAAACTGCCACCAAAGGTGGATTCGGGAGAGGGCCAGAAGTCAAAGATAGAAAGAAGACCAGAGAGGTCCAAGGGAGGATTGGAAGCAGAAGGGAGTCCAGAGAATCCATGGTATAGATATGTGAGGTATCAAAGTTGGAGCAGTTATGTAAACCTATACATATCCTCCTACCTTCCTCTTGTGCCATACCAGAAATAAGAGTCACTATCTCTTAAGAAATTTTTGAATAACAAGTTTGTATTGAAAAATGGAATGATTAGGTAGTCCAAATTCAAAGACAAGGGAGTGCCCACATGTAAAAGATTTGCTATTGAATCATCCTGTTTGGCAGGATGTCCTCTTCCCCACCCCCCAAATTGCATGTTAGTTTTCTCCATCTCCACTACTAGTAGCTCTGTTTGAGCCACTAACATTTCTGGCTTTAACTATATCAATAGTTTTATTTTTTTATGTTTTTATTGCCCAGTGTGGCTCAGTGGTTGAGCATTGACCTGTGAACCAGGAGGTCATGGTTTGATTACAGGTCAGGGTACATACCTGGGTTGTGGGCTCAATCCCCAGCAGGAAGCAGCTGGTCAATGATTCTCTGTCACCATTGATATTTCTATCTATCTCTCCCTCTCCCTTCCTCTATAAAATCAATAAGAATATATTTAAATTAATAAATAAATGTTTTCATTGATTTAGAGAGAGGGAGAGAGAATAAGGGAAATGGAGAGAGAGAGAGAAATATTGATGAGAGCCTAGCTCTGTTTTATAATCCACCTTAAATACCATTTCTATAAAGAAGCCTTTTCTACCCCAACTCATATAATTTCAAATCCCAGTCACCATGTGTTATTATTGCATAGAACTTATCAACTTTTGAAATCATAGAACTTATCAACTGTATATATTTTTAAATCATGACCACCCCCAACTGCAATGTCGTACAGAGACCTTTACTTTTTATCATTATATCTCCAGCATCAAAAAGAGTGCATAGCACAGATAGGTACTAGTACTTAATTTAATTCAACACATTTTAATTAAGTATGAAAGTTACCTATCTGAAATATATAACAAACATCACATCTGGTAACATACTACAAACAAATCAGTTAAAATAAAAAAAAATGGTACAGGATTTTTTAAATCAAGATATTTATATGAATTTGTCTTTTGTACATAAGACCAAGAACAAAACAATTCCAAGAGGAGCTTGTAAAACTTGCCAAGAAGACAACCAAACAGTTGGTTTGTGATTCCTATCCATATACTGACCACGTAGAAAAAAAAATTGATTTGTGGAAAATGTACTTTGAGGAGAATTTCTATGGAAAAAGCTATTAGTTGATGCATTTTTACTCCTCCCCCCGTGGAGGAGAGAAGTTGGATGTTTTGCCTCACTGCCAGTTCATATGAGGAGCTTCAAAGAATGAACTTGAAGAGCTTGATATGCCTACCTTGGAGCTCCCTCTGCTCTGCAGGAAAAAGGCACAAGCAACCACCAACGGATGCCAGAGAGGGGCAGAAGGTTGTCTTGGACAGTGACTGCACTTTTACTGAGAGAGGAGCATAGGTGAGGAGTCCCAGGAGAATGGATATGGAATTGATGGTAGGGATGTTGATTGGGTCAGTTGAAAAGAAAATTTACCCAAGCAGGCTTGTGCCAGAGTAAGATAACTTTTTCAAAAGGAGGCCAAAGTGAAACCCTTGTATGCAAAAGTGAGAAGTATAACCTGCTGTCTGAAGGAGCTGAAGCTGCAGTTAGAGGAGTCAGGCAGCCCACAAAGAACAGAAGAACACACTTAGCAAGTGGGGAAGGAGGATCAGAGTCATCAAGGAGCAGGAATAGAGAGGAAGACACACCCCATTCTCTGTTTCAGGCTTCTGACCTAAAGCAGTAGCAAGTGGAGGCAACAGAGACTCTTAACTCAGAATAAAAGGTGGGGTTTTCATAATCACCATGGCTTAGGCATATCTTTTTTTATTTTTATTTTACATACTTATTTGTAAACTAAGTGTTACCTGCCATAGATTTTATCCATGGAGGAGGAAATACTCCACTAAATAGATTAAAAGGCACAGGTAGAAAAAAAAAGTGGCTTTATGATTATAATGTGATAGCCATTTCTCCATCACTGGTTCAATTCAAAGTACAGTGAAATTTCATGCCCCAGCCCCCCAGAATATAGCCCTCATAAAATACATCCTCCCTAAAAAGAAGCATAGACAGTGTATATATGGGGAAATAAGAAACAATCATTTCAAAATCTGTAGAAAATATGCACATTTCCACAGAAGACTTAATAGAATCAAAATATGTATCTTTAATAAATATCAACATTTATTTTTAAATTAAAATCAAGATTAAACATTCTAATCAACAAGCCTAATGTGTTTACCATATTTTAACAATTTTGAGACATTGGAAGGTATAGTATTAATCATCTTTCAAATTCTAGAGTCTTGCTAAAGGTTCAATAAATATTTGAAAATAATGGGCGAATGAATGGAGCTCTAATTTTCTGTGCTTACTAGTATTAGCTATTATTTTTTAAATATAGTGTCACATACAAATATTGTATAATTCAAGTTCTTTGTTTCCCCCCTTGAGTACTTACTCATTCAAGGAGTATTTCTTTAGTCTTACCAATTAAATCTGAGTGAATTTATCATTGCTCTCCAGTCAAGAAAATTACTTCCTCTACAGTTTTATCGGATTATGATATTCCTCAATGTGCTCAAATACCTTAATCACCACATCTGCTGATTTCAGTTTATAGATTTGACTTTACATGATGGCATATGATTTCAAAATTAAGATGAGTCACAGTGATAGTGAAGCTCCTCATTTTTCTATTCAGCTTAGTTCAACAGTCTTCTTGTTAAGAACCTACTATGTACAAAATTGTGCTAACCATTCTCCATATGATCTCATCATATCATGGGAAGACAGACAAGTATTCATTTGAAAATCAGGATGATTGAATAAGTGATCTAAAAGTGACAAGAGCAAACTACTATTAAAAGGGAAAGAAAGGGGAGATTAGATATGTCAATGAAGTCTCAGTGAAAGCTTCTTAATGAAAGTGAATTTGAGATGAAAACTGAAAAATCATAAGGATCTGAGAGGAAAAAGACAGATGGAAGACCACTGCAAGTTGAGGAAACAACTTTAACATAAAGTGGAGGATTTTTCTTTTATAAGCTGAATGGACTCCAGGTTCATTTGTGAAGGGCTGAGTCATTGGCAATGCTCTCTGGATCACAAGCTATACTACAAAGGGCTCTTCATGAGAAAAAATGACAAAAATAGACATTATGATGTTAGTTGCATCACATTCAGTATCTTCTTTAATCCCTTCAAAAGCTTTACGTAGGAAGAACCCTGCCATGCCATTTCACAGATAAAGAAACCCAGCCTTAGAAAAGTCAGTTACTTCATCTGAGGTTGTATTTCTTGTAAGTGGTGGGCTGCAGTTGTGATTCAAGTCGTCTTTCACTTGAAAACCTGTTTTCTTTATCATTGTACCACACTTTCTGCCAAAGGAATTATGAGTGCATGAGAAACAAACTGAACTAAAATTTTAGATATATTGTAGTAAACACCGATTTAATATTCTACCAACAAAAAGGTAAAAATCAGAGGATAACAATGATATAATTAAAATATTCATATATCATTCTAAAGTTTATAAGACTTTTAAACTATTAATTTTAGAAAGAGCAAAAAGGACAGAAGTTAGGATAGCACATTTCTACCCTAAATTGTAGGTCAACCACAAATTATCTGTGCATGCAACTTTAAATCAACTCAACTCTTTGGGCCCAAATTTCATTTTACTTGTGTAATTATCATATTAATGTCATTACTTCTAACTGGACTGTTCACCCCCAAATGAAGAGCGTGTTTACTCAGTTTTGTCACAGCACCAGGCATTTTCCTGGCATGTTCAACCATGAAATGGATGGTGGATAAATAAGCATTGCTTTATCTGTATAATAAAGAGTTGCCCTAGATTTTCTTACAGTTCCACCAGCTTGAGAATTCTCTGGTTTAGGGTATCCATATTCCAGTATCCAGGAAGAGAGCATAACTTCCAAACATCACTGCATGTTTGAAACACAGTAAAAAACAGGGGCCTCCATTAATTGCCTTGAGCTTTGAAACTTGTAAATTTTGCATGCGGAAAATACAAACAGCAAGGATACTGGATATTTTTCTGGTATTCTGTAGGGAAAAAATGCCACCTCTTCCCAGTGGATGAGATGAGGTAAGAATGTAGCAGAAGCCAATTGACTTTGAACTCTTCTTTTATGTAGCTCATATCATAACCAGTAAGGCCCCCTGTGCATTTATTCACTGGCATATGAATAAAGCAAGCTAAGTAGATGAACTCTACTTTTACTCTTTTATCTTTCCAAACAGTGTCTTTCCTGCTACCCTAGAGTTCATCTCCAATCCCGCCCTTTATTATCTGTGCATGGCACTGGATGGATCTCAATAGATGCAAGATTCTTTGAACATAGACCCACTGCTCAAAGAGTCAAGCACCTAGAGAGGCAGACAGCTTCCATGCATGGAATATATTAATACAGACATGTGAGTTACCAAAGACGTGTTGAAAAGTTCAAAAGAGGTTTCTAAGCTGAATGTTGGGTTATAAAAAGGAATTTGACTGGCAGGAAACACACATACATCACTGGTATGTGTGTTTGCGGAGAATGTTGGAAAGTGAAGTGTGGATTGGGAAACCAAATATTTAGATTCACTGGAACATATACTATAACTCAAGCAAGGGTGGAAGATGAGGGTTGGGCCAGAATATGGCTGCTCTTAAAATCATGTTAATTAGCTTGGTCTTTATCCTGGAAGAAATAGAGACCCACTGAAGGATTTTTGCAGAGAAGTTTCATGGTAATTATGATATTCTGGCAGTTATGGAGAAGGTAGATCAAAGGGAAGAAAAGTTCACTATTAATGTCTCCAAAATTATACTAATTAGTATGTTCTATGTCTTAAAGAGTCTCAAATACTCTAATGAAGACCTACCTAAGTCAATTAAAATATTGGTTTTGGCTTCTTGGGTTTTTGTTTTGCTTTTGACTGGAATAATAATTTACTATTTTTGATTGGCCATATGTGTTTGATAAGTAAAAGGAAGAAAATTAATTAAAACACAAATGTAGTTTGATGGAATACATTTTTTAAAATGCAAGGTCCTAGAGGGAGATAATTAAAAGGTGACCTTGAGAAAATATTTGCATTTGTAATATGTCATGTGTAAGCTGATGAATGATGATCATTCAGAGTTTGAGCATTTTTTAAAGGAATATGCTTCAGTTGAAAATCTTTTTCAAGATCCTACGAAGCAAATCTGCACAGGGTTATTTATTGGGATTGGTGAGGGGGGAGGGTATTCATTCATTAATAAACTACTTAGTGTATACATTGTCTCAGCAATTTTTCTCTCACTTTCTTTTAAATTATGTAAAGCAATGGACAACTGATGAGCAAATTAATTCTGGATCAGAGAAGAGCTTCACAAAGCGTGTCTCTGCTCTCACAGAGCAGGAATCGAGTATTTTCTAAAAACTCAGTGAAGTACAGTTCTCTGAACAATAACTCTAACCTTTTTTTTGCCAAACTCAAGAATTGAAAATATCAAATTATTTTTTTATATATTTGGCTACCTAATTTCCAATTCCTAATGCAAACAAATTTTATAGGTATTTCAGGAACAGGTATGACTTTGAGAAAGAATTTCAGGTAAGAAAAAAGATACAAGTCAATGTCAGAAACTTATTTCTGTATTTAGCCAATATTGAACCAAGAAATTTAAATAAAATTATTTTAAAATATTTAAAGAAACTGTTCAAAACGTCAACTCAAGTTACAAAAATTTACTTATTCAAAGGCAGAAAGTAAAATGATTATGAATGCAATTGCAGCTTTTTGATTGTTGAATTTTGACAAATGATTTCGTTTGTCTAGACAAGTCCCCAAATCTTGAAACTGTCACTTGATTTTTTTAAAAAAGAAACTTTTTAAAGTATATAAAATTAGAATATCAAGTAATGTGTACCTTACCAAGACTCCTTCAAATTGAATGGATTACCATTATTTATTCTGGGTTCATTCTTCCAATTTAGCAAACAATGCAGCTATATGTACAAAACAAATTGCATGCTTTAATAAGTTAGCTGGATATTTTAAAGCAAATAATATATTTCTCATAGAGAGATCTTAGAGTTAATTATCTCAAACTGTCTATATAATTCTCTAGTACTATTATTTTTTCTTTTAGAAAGTGAAAATGCCTGTCACTTGTAAATAAATATCCTTGTATCCTTCAAGGTTTTGGCCATCATTCCTTACATACAAGAAAATGCTTTGTATGTTAAGTACAAGCCAACCAGTAGTCTATGTTGTCCATCACTAATTCACCAATATACATATGTTGAATATCAATTATGTATCAAGTATATGCTATATCCTCATTGGAAGAAGCTATAAATATAATTTGGTCATCAAGTGTAAGAAATTCCTTTAGGCTCAATGCATTGCTTTGAGTACCAATTTCACATTTCTGGTTTAGTGTCTATTAGAAGACAAATAATAAATATTGAAGGAAAACATGCCAGTCACCACTTTTATTTTTCTGGGTTATTAATTTATTCTCACATTATAATTACACATTAAACATTTACAACCACTTATGCTTGAAGTTTTAAAGTACACTCTCAAGATAGACTGTAATTACTAATTATCTTTTTGATCTAGAGAATAGAGCACCAATGAAGGAGATAATTTTAGGAAGAGATGCAGCAGATAACTTCTAATAAAAATTTTAAAATCATTATTTATCAAGACAAAAATTTGGTAATAATTTTTAAATTAACTCATGAGTTAATGATATTGTATATATAAGAGGATAGCCATAAACCCTTGGCTCATACTCTGACTTGACTTAATATACTTATCCCTAAGTTACACAAATGGGAAATGTTTATTATTATTTGCAGATGGAAAATATTCTGGATTCATTCTTCCAATTTAGTATACAAAAAACAAAAGTTGCCCTAACTGGTTTGGCTCAGTGTATAGAGCATCAGCCTGTGGACTGAAGGGTCCCAGGTTTGATTCTAGTCAAGGGCATGTACCTTGGTTGCAGGCACATCCCCAGTAGGGGGTGTGCAGGAGGCAGCGGATCGATGTTTCTCTCTCATCAATGTTTCTAACTATCCCTCTCCCTTCCTCTCTATAAAAAATCAATAATATATATATATATAAAAGTTTCTTTTGTTTCTCTTCATATTCATTGAGGCCAGTTCTCCTAACTTCATAAATAGTGAATTTTAGCTTTGATTTTACCCTGACTCCTAGAGTAACTCAATACAGGGAGGCCTCTAATATTAATTTTGTGACAACCAATCTTTCCTCTGTTCACACCTTGTAAGAGTAAGAATAACATTGTAGAGACCATTTTCAGGATCATACATAATGTATGGAAGGTGGCAAGTACACACCACCTAACATGTAGTCATCATTTGCCAGAAGCCGGTCCATCCTTGCTGCTTGACACTGTCGCTGCAGGGAAGAAACATCTGCACATCATATGTTTCAAGGGACCTGGCGTATATGGCATACTGTTCTTAATATGTTTGCTCTCCTTCTTAGCGCTATGTGTTCTAACCAGGTCACCTCTCCGAGAAAGGTTGTTTCCCCAGGTGGGGATTTTTCCCTGGAGTTAGGGATTAACAGGACTAAGGAAGGGAATAAATCAGTAAAACCCCTTAACTGAGTACCAGGCCTGTAGTTAATCACCTTAACTACGAACAATCACGCTTAAATTACATAATCTTTACTTAGGATAATCTCCTTCAGTTACTTCCTTGTAGCTTAACAGAACAATAGAGTAGTGACCTTGGAATGGAGATAACAAATGCCCTTAACCTTTGGAATAGAATGGATAAGATTAAAATCAAATGGTATAAATACAGATGTAACAGGAGAATAAAGGGAGAACCTGGTGGGAGAAGCTGGCTGGAGAATCTGGCTAGAGAACCTAGCTAGAGAGAACCTGGCAAGAGAACCTGGCTAGAGAACCTAGAGGGAGAACCTGGCGGGAGAACCTGGCTGGAGAACCTGGCTATGCTGATGATCTGAACACTGTCTCTATGTCATTCCTTCTTTGCCGACTCCGTCCACACCTTTGGGAACCCCTGGACCTGCTGGGGTTGGACCCCAACAATCATTCAATAAGTAGAATGCACCACTGTTGCTACTGCTACTAGTACAATTTCTAATACTACTTTTACTAATGAAAACAGGAGAAGAAAAATAGGCGAATGAGAAAAAGTATGACAACAAGAGGAAGAAAAGATCGTGTGAATACAATGTGTTATGATATAATTATTATATGCAATACATAATATGTATGTAGTTCTTTAGACAATAGGAAATTGTCTCCTCCACCATGCCTCAAAAACTGCCAAAGAGCATAAGGGATGGAGCACACAGATGGCAGAAGAAGGCCTCTAATCAAATAAGTTTATACTGAAATAAAGTGTGCTGGAAGTAAATGGAAATAATTTCATTTTTCTTTTCTTATTGAAGCAAATATTGAAAGTGTGTGCAACAACTTCTCTTGATATTCTTACTGCATAATAATGTAAGTTTATGGCTCCCCATGGTATCAGTGGTCATTCTAAAACCCCAGACATTAAAGGAAACTGTACAAAGTTATAGATATAGATTGGACCAGTGGAATGTATGGTTTGAAAACAGCATTCAAAATTCTCTTAAAAAGGATGCCATTCCTCCCAAGATGCTTGCTGACTCTTTTGGGTTCTAGAAAAAAAGGAGAGAGTTGTAGGAGAAAAGATTCCAATTTCAAAACAGGAAGAAAATATATTTCATTTTCTTTTTTTCCTCTGGTCTTACTGGTAAAATTTCTCTCTGTGTCTCTGTATATCACTTTACCAGCTCTCTAGAGATAGTATTACTGGTTTCGTGCCATCTGCCAAGGCCACAATGCAGGAACAGCTCTTGTCTAGCTGATCAATTACCTTTTATTTTCAAGCCAATGGAGCTTCTCCTTCACATTGGGAAAGATTTTAACACTGTTCTGTATATCTTCCTTCACTAAATTAAACTTTCTCTGCTGCCCCAGATTTCTTTTTTCTTTTTGGTTCCCATAAGCCAGAAGGGATTCTGTGAGCCAGAAGGAAGTCTATCCCTAAATAAACAACCTCTCCCATACAAATGTATGAGTACACACACATCAACATGTGCAATTTCTGGCACATATCTTCACTTTAATTATTCATCTTCAAGCCCTAAATGATGAACATAAAGTATGTTTTTAATGAATAAGGAAAAAAATTATTCAGCAAAATTTTTCAGATGACATCACATTGCGTTATAAAAATAATACAAATGAGTGATGGATTCATTAACATAGGTAATAAAAATTATTTATTCCAGGAACACTGTAAAAATATATTTATTAATAAAAATATATTTTATAGACTAAAGAACTCTATATTTTTGTGTTCTATTCCTATGCAGAAAATTGTGTTTTCAGGTACAAAGAGACAACAAAATCCTTTCATTTAACTACCCACCTAATGATTGAATCCTTTCAACAACATTCTTACCAAGTTATCTAGATTATACTAATTATGCCTAATGATAATTTGGAGTAGCCCAATCTATTTCTGGCATCTGTAAGTATAATAAGTTCTGAAAAGTGACATAGAATATACTTCTTACAGTCTTCCCACCTAACTCCTTGGATTCACAGGAGTGAATTCAGATAGGTGAAGGCAGTCAAGCCCTCCCCTCTGGTTCTGCTCTCATCTTGCTTAATCAGGAGTCAAATCCATAGAAGGCAGCTACTCTCCTGGCCAAACCTTCTAAACAGAGTAAAGTTTGTCCACAGCCCTCTGTGGTGAATGTAAAACCTATGGTAGGTCTGACCAGGTAGTGTTATCACCTCCTTTCCACACATTATACTCTCATAATGAGGCTTGAGATTATAATACCTTTTGTCATGACCACATGCCACCTTGATCCCATTTTTAAGACCCCTCTCTACTGCAGTCCCAAGGGCTTTCCATCAGGAGCCCTTTTTAAACACCCTCCATCCTAAACTGTAAAGGGTTTTACTGTCGTTTGTTTGTGCTGTTGATTTGAAACTCACCTGTGAGAACACAAAAATTTCACAGTCAACTTCAAAGGTGACCATGTCCAATGAAAAAAGTTTAAAACAATAGATGAATAGTGTTTTGGAATTTCTTAAGTGAGATCTCTCAGATATTTGTTAGATTATTGAACACTATAAAAATTTCCTATAGATGTTTGGATATAAATGGTGATTTACCTCACAGGAACGAGTGAGTTGCTGTGCTTGAGGTGTGAAAGGATGAATGAGTGTGAGTTTGTTTTTGTCTTTAATATTATTTATTGTTTCCTCACTTCTGAATGCCTTTGTCTCCCTGTTACATACTCTTCTTCTCTCTATCTCACTTCCATGTTTTGTGTTCCCTATTTAATTGTGTTTTTCCTCATATCTCTTCTGTTTCTTGAGTCTGAAGGATACAAGACATGAGAGTCCACTAGAAAGAAGGTTGGGAAGAACAGATTTGAATGTCTGAGGCTGTTCTAGTCTCTATAACCAATTTTAAACACTGTTAGCTGTTACCATTTATGCAAATTAAGTGATGAATGCCATCATATAAAAAAAAAGATTCACTGGTCTAGGGAAAATTCGTAATGAATGAAAAATAGAATAAGGTAAACTAAAAATCTGTAAAAGTTCTATCAAACCACAATTATATTTGCAATACAAAAAATAAACCAAAACCATGAATTTCACTTGTTATTTCCATTTTTGTGAAAAGAATATGCATGTTTATTTTGTTTTTTTCTCTACCCTTTGCATATTATCTGGCACATAGTAGGTACATGAATAAATATCTGTTGAGGAAAAAATAAATTCAATCAAACGATGAAATAGGTATTCATACATTCTAGTGGAATTTGGGACAAAAATGTGAGGAGCTTCCTATACATCATGTATTGCTGTAACTTACCTTAAAATTCAACAGTTAATTATTTCTGTCCTTAGCATTATATGAGGCATATAGACAACTTTTCTGACTAAGTAAGATTAAGAGGTTGGGGGAGGAGAAAGAAGTTCCTCAAACCTTGACCATTTCTTTAATCATTTAGTTATTAGAAGTTGTAGCAGGGAAAAGGCAGCAGTCTGGAAAAACCTGAAACTTTATGCTGCATGCCTGTCAAAGGTGTGTGTGTGTGTGTGTGTGTGTGTTATCAGAGACATACGCCCTATTGTTTGGACTTCAGATAATTATTGAAATGTATAACCTAGTTGCCCTAGAGTATCATAAAATCAGTATTTACACTTTATGTTTTAATGAGTTTAACCCTTTCTCATCTTTTTTTTAAAAAAAGAAGATATTTTTATTGATTTTTTTTTTTTTTTTTTTAGAGAGCGAGGAAGGGAAAGGGAGAGAGAGATAGAAGCATCGATAAGGGAGAATATCAATTGGCTGCCTCTTCATCTCACTGGGGATGGAGCCCACATCCCAGGCATGTGCCCTAATCAGGAACCAGACAACCTCTTGGTGCATAGGTCCACACTCAACCACTGAGCCACTGGCTGGGCTCATCTTCTTTCTTTTATATTTCCTGACATGCTCCAACCCTAACCCAAACCTTATCCTAATTTTGGCAGAATCAGAGTCAATGAACAAGCAGTCACTTTCCAATGTCTAAGTTACTCTCTTGTAGTGAACTAGGCACTTAAAGAGATACATTAACTTTCAGGCCACTTGGGTACTATTCAGAGTAATGGCTTATAGCAGTTAATAATGTATAACATAACCAGAGCATGCCTTAGGCAGGCTCATTGTGTAGTAAACATAATAAAACAGCTTCTTTTTAGAACCAATTGGAAGTACATTAATTCCCCCACCATTAAGAGATTGTGAAGAAAGAAAAATATCATATCATTTGCATATTTTATGTAGCTCTAGTATATTTTATCTCATTTAGGTTTTAATCACCCAAATACTTTCTCATTCACTTTTGTTGTCTTATCATTTTTAAAAGGTACAAATATTTGTTTGCATTATGATTTTTATGATGGATCCCATATTTAGCCACCCACTGTTACAATAAATTGCTTTTCTTTTTATTAAAAAACAGAATAGTGCTTCATGACCAGGGATGGCAAGTTAGATCCAGCATGTATATGTGCCAATCAGAGAATATGATTCCTGGGGTCTACTTTAATACTATCCTATCATTTCCCTTCTTAACTCTCTGCTCTAAGCTCAGGACTACGTAAGCCATGCTTGGTTTATTTCTTGTCCTAGAGAAATAAATAAAACAATCAGGATCGAACCAGAATAATGCCTCAATATAGTTGGCCCTCTGTATCCACATGTTTCATATCCAGTAGTCAACCAATCTCAGATCAAAAGTATTTTAAAAATATGTTACACTGTTGCTGATGTGTACTAGGCAGTCATTATTCCTTAAATAATACCATATAGCAACTATTTACACAGCACTTAATGGTGTTCGGTATTATAAATAATCTAAAGTAATTTAAAGTATGTGGGGAGACATGCGTAGGTTATATGCAAATACAGTATTTTATACAAGGGACTTGGTTGTCTATAGATTTTGGAAACTGGGGGGAGAGGGGTTCCTGGAACCAATCCCTCACAGATACTGAGGGCCGACTGCATTACTAAATAGCGCTACAATCATTAGCAGGTCCAGGCTAAGATTCTTGCCCATGCAACCTCTTCTAACCCTGTATAACCGCTTTCTGAAAGTGTATTTTTGCTTTGAACTCTGAGAACGAAGTGTCTCTCTTGGCCTATTCCAAGAATTTAATTGAAGTCTTTGATATTAGACTGGTAAGTCTGGGCTCATTTTTATTAGGTTGCCCTGATTTGTTCCTGGTAAAAAGTCTACATTTTCCATCCCAACTGAGAAGCTTAAATCAGAGACAAAAAAATAACAGGGGCAAAATAGTATCCGATACATCCAGTGGTGGCCAAGGATGCATTGCTTGCTCATTTTGCTGATTTTGGAGGCACAAGGATAGAAGAAATATTTCTGTAGGAAATGAAGGCCATAACTAAAAGGAAGTCTATTAAACATTAATGAAGAGCCCCTGATCTCATATATGTTAGTATCCATTTAATAAGTAATTTCAGAAGGAGCTGCCTAAAATGAACTAAATAACCATATTTAAAAGGTGGCCATGTTCCACAAAATGTGCCAATCAACCTGTCTTGTCACAACCCCTCAGCTTTTTCCCGGATGCTACTGCACTTTTGATTCACATTTGATTGTTGACACTGGCTCCCAGACAACTCACCCAATACCCCCTATCTCTCTGTTAGGGCCCCTAATTGTAACTTATCTAACCAACCTTCCTTCTTGTTTGGAACCTCTCCCAGCCTCTAGGGGCCAACTTTTTTCTCTTCAATAGAAGAGAAAACAATGGATCACCCCAGTGAGCTTTGAGTACCCCGGAAGAAAAAAGAAATTAGGTTGTTTTTTAACACAAGGACTGTTATTGCACACTGGCTTATAGTCATTTAAAATGCTGAATATAAAGAGAAAAAAAACATTATGTCAAAAAGGGCAAGACTGAGTCAATTTTCAGCATTTTTTAGTACACAGCAGCAGGGATTGAAGTAGAATTTCCTATTTTATTTTACCCAGAGGCCACCGCAAACAGTTTCTCTAAAATTGTTATAGGCCCAGAGTTAGAGCTGCATGATTTTAGGTAGCTCTGGGTAAACGCCTGTTAGCTGCTCTGTTTTGCTGACTTGAATATCATGATCTGTGTTATGCCAACACATTGAGTTCAAAATCTTGGTTGTGTTATAAAGCAAATTTGGTATCTCAAAAGCTATGGTTAAGAAAAAAAAAGTGATTCCCAGCCACTGTGGCTCAGTGTTTGAGCATCAACCTGACCTATGAACCAGGAGGACACAGTTGGATTCCTAGTCAGGGCCCATGCCTGGGTATTAGCTCCATCCCAGTAGGGGGTGTGCAGGAGGCAGCTGATCAATGACTATCTCTCATCATTGATGTTTCTGTCTCTCCCTCACCCTCTCTGAAATAATACATATATATTTAAAGGGAATAAATCACTTTTTATATGCTGTTCTCTGACTTGGTTTATATTAACAAAGTTTCTTGAGTTTTGTGGACCTATGAACTCAGATATGTCATTCATGGCTTTAATAAGGTGAAAAAAGTACTAAATAAAACAAAATTAAATTGGAACACCTAATAAATGTTACTAGACTGCAGTGAACTTTGCATGAAGGGGAGGTCTGGAGTTATGTACCAATGAATAAAACGCTGAAAGATTACATAAATAGGATTTATTAGTTTAACTACTCGCTATAGCAAGAAGTTTGGAAGGAAAATAACAAAAATCCGCCTTATCTTGACTAGGATCACCACCATCACATTAAGTTTCTAAAACTGTATGAAACTATTATGGTTTTCACAATTTATGTTTAATCAATATTATATTCATGTAATACTAAATGAGAACTTTCTAAATTGCTCAAGAAACTGTGGAGAGTGCAAAAATAAATTGCATGGGGATTTTCCCTTCAAAGATTATACAGTGAGATCAAGGAAAGATGTATATAAACAGGGATAACTTGAGGTAGGAAGTGGTAATTGCCTTAAGTAAAAATAAAGTGCTATGAGAACTCAGAGCAAGAAGCAGAACTTGCAACTAGTGGGAGAGACGATTTTATATGAATGTAAAATTTTAAAGCCACCAGCAGAGGAGCACACATGCTCAAAAGGAGATCACAATATATTGTGGCATATAATGGATCACTAAGGAGGTATTTCAATTCATTTAAAAAGGATGGTCTAATTTAGTAAATGGATGTTACAACTGACTATCCATTAGAAGAGCATACATTGGATCCCTGTCTCACCCAATTCCTGTTGATTAAAGATGTAATTATAAAACAATAAAAAAAATCTTAGAAGACAATTTAGGAGATTATATATACAAGCTAGATATTTGAGAGTTTATGAAAAGCAAAACAGAAAGCTTAAAAGCTATGAAACAAAATATGAAAGTATTTACTATATAAACATTTAAAATGTGTATATGAAAAAATATATTTTAAGCAATAGAAAAGTAATAGATTGGGAAACAAATACTTGTAATATAGATAGTAAAAAAGGGTTTTTATATTTAATATAGTAAAAGCTTTAGTAACTGATAACAAAAATATTGACATTTCAGTAGAAAATGAGCCAAAGAATAATAATAGACAACTTATAGAGCAAGTTGACCAATAGATGTGTGAAAGTGTGTGGAACTTTGAGAAAGAGATGTGCAAATGAAAATAATCCTGAGATCTACTTCCCCTGTCGATGGCATATAGTCAAAAGCGTGATAATCCCTAACGTCCATATATGTAATAGGGTACTTTCATACATTTCTTAAGGAAATGTAAATTCTCACATACTTTTTGGAAAGCAATGTGAAACTATGTGTTGGAATAAATCACACCAGTGATTCCACTCCCATAGAAGTAAAACAATAACTATTATATACAAGACTATTCATCAATGTGCTTTGTCGGTGGCAAAGCCAGAAAATAAAAATTAAATACTTATCTGTAGGGAATGGTTAAACAAATTTACCTCTGCTGTGAAATATTATGTAATTACTAGTGGCCTGGTGCACGAAATTTGTGCATGGGGGGGGGGGGGTTGTCCCTCAGCCTGGCCTGTACCCTCTCCAATCTGGGACCCCTCAGGGGACATCCCTCTCACAATCCAGGACCTCTGGCTCCTAACTGCTCACCTGCCTGCCTGCCTGATTGCCCCTAACCACTCTGCCTGCCAGCATGCTCGCCCCCAACTGCTCCCCCGCCAGCCTGATTGTCCCCAACTGCCCTCCCCTCCTGGCCTAATCGCCCCTAACTGCCTCTGCCTCAGCCCCGCCACCATGGCTTTGTCCGGAAGGACGTCCGGAAGGCCTCCTGGTCTAATTAGCATATTACCCTTTTATTAGTATAGATTATTTTTGTAATGAACAAAATCTTCCTCAGCTGATATGGAGGCATTTCTGTAACAAGTTGGTTGAAAAAAAATAGAGCAAGATACTGAGAAGCATAGATAAAATATTATTATTTTATAAACCAAAGACTTGAAACTTGTTTATGTGTACATGTGCATAATTAATGAATTAAAAGAATATGGCAGAATGCATAGAAGCAAGTTACAATTGAGATTCTGGGATACACATGAAAATGGTAGGGAAGGAGAGAAAATGTAGAAAGTTAAAGAAAAATAACACTTAATATGTATGGGTTGAACATTCCAAAAGTACATACGTGCAAAACTAAGAACGAATCAATAAAGGTATTGAAGATAGAGGACATCCCTGCACCAATGGGGCTCCCTGAATGGGAAAAGTAGGAGAGGATCTATAGTTCTATTAGAAGTAACCTTATAGGCAAGCTGATTAAAGTTTATTACCAGTTCCCTGGGAAGGAAAAATTGAGGGCTGACATCAGAAACTACACAGCCTTCATTTATTAGTGGCATATAACTGGGTATAGTAACTGCTTAGTTATCTTTTTTATTTTAATGTAGAAATTGAGCTGAACTTGAAGAATCATTACAAATATAAATGGAAAGAGGGTATTTTTGATGATGTAAAGTTAGTTTCTTTTGGTTGAAGTATAAGGATATGTTATAGAGAGCAGAGGGAGACATTTCTGGAAAGATTCATTTAGAACATAATTATGGAAGAAAAAAAACACACAAAAAACAGCAGGCTAAGAGCTTAGACTTTCTCTCCTTGGCTGCAAAGTACTGTAAATAATATATTAGCAGGAAAGCTATAAGGTCAGATGAATTGGGGTTAGGAAGCTGAGTAGCAAAGTGAAAATTTTAATTTCAAATAACATTTTATCTTTATTAACATGGGTCAAAACTTTCAAAGAATATTCTTTTTCTTTTCAAAATACATAAAATTAGAGAGTCTAACATCATACATTCCCATATATCCATTGTGTTAGTCTGCTTGGGCTGTTATAACAAAATACCATAGACCGGATGTCTGCAAAAACAGAAATGTATTTCTCATAGTTCTGGAGGCTGGTAATCTAAGATCAAGGTGTCAGCTGAATTAGTTTCTGGTGAGGACTATTCCTGGCTTGCAGGCAGCCTCTTTCTTGCTGTGTCCTTGTATGGCCTTTCCTTGATGCCTGCACGTGGAGAAAGACCCGGAGATCTCTCTCCTCCTCTTTTTGAAAGGCCACCAGTCATATCAGATGGGGATCTCACCCTTAGGAACTCATTCAACCTTCCTTACTTCCTAAAAGCCCCATTTCCAAAAGTAATCTTAATGGGGGTTAGGGCTTTAAATATGGATTTGAGGGAGACACAATTTAGTCCAGAGCACCCATCATTCAAATTTGATAAATATCTAGATTTTGCCACTCTTATATGATATATCCTACTTATTTTGCTATAAAATATTTTATTTTTAAAATATTTTATTTTTAACCTTTATTGTTGAAAGTGTTTTAAAGCAAGTTTCAGATTTCATTTCATACCTATAAACTTTAGTACAGAATTTTGAAATATATGAGCTTTTATTTACACAAACATTTGGTTATTCCATACTGAATAAAATTAACTATAATTCCTTGGTATAATCTAACAACCATACCATTTTTAAATTATGATGATTGTCTCCATGATATTCACACATTGTCATTGAGTGTTATAAATCTTAAATATATTTTAATATAACTATCTTATCTCACCTACTTTTCCCAATCATTAGCTTAATTAAGAAACTGAGTCAATTTTTTTTATGGTAGAATGTCCTATATTCTAAATGAATGTTTTCTTATGATGTCTTTTAATTTTCCCACAATCACCTGTATTTCTTGTAAGCTATCAGTTAACTCTAAAGCCTTCATTAGATTTAGGGATAACTTTTTTTTCCCCAAGAATATTTCATAAGTGAGTCTATGTATTTAATTTTACAAAATATTATGATGAAAATATCACATAATATTGATTTGTCATGCCTTTAGTGATTTTAATATTGAAAGTGGGTCAAGATAGTGACATCTGATTTCCCACTGACCTTTTATTCAATAGTTTCCTCTATTGATATTTTTACCTGAGTCATTGAGTATTGTAAAAATGTTGGTTTTCCTTAGTTATGTTGTGTTCCGCAATTTATATACAAAATTCTTTGTAAAGAAGAACTTTTTCTCCTAAATTCTTAAATGTTTTAAGAAAATTCAGTAGTGTCTTGAGCTGAGTTGAACAATGTGTTTGAATATTTATTTTCCTGCATTAATGAGAGAACTATTATTCATTTTTCTACAGATTTGTTCATTCTTTCTTCAAATATTTTTTGCATGCCTGCTATATGCTAGGCATTATACTGAGTCAGAAGGATGCATGAGTGAACAAATAGTAAAAAATTCCTACACTAATAAAATCATTAATGAGACACTGGTAATACACCATGTAAGTAAATTATATAATATTTTAGATGGCGACGAGTTCTCTGGAGAAAAGAACATGACATAAAAATGACAATAGGAAGTGTTAGAAGAAAGGGTCATTGCAATTTCATATTGCATAGTTAGAAAAAGCCTTAAAATGCTGACATTTTAGTGAAGACTTAAAATTCTTGAGGACCACCTGATGCAGACATTGGAGGGGAAGCATTCTTTGCAGAGAGCACATTAAGTAAAGGTCTTGGAGTTAGAGCATGCAGCATGCCTGCCTTTGAGGAAGAACATGGAGGCTAGTGTGGCTGGAGCACAGTGAGAGAATAGAAAGTAGATGACTCAGAAAAGTAACAGGAGCTAGACTCTGTAAAGTCTTCTAGGCCCCTTAGTGGTCTGTGGTTTCTATTCTGGATGGAAAATGAGCCACTGAAGGATTTTGAGGCAAAGAATAATATGCTACTCCTTATGTCAGAATATAGACACTGTAGCTGCTGTGTTGAGAATAGGCTTAGAGGGGCAAGGATAGTAGAAAGGAAACTATAATCCAGATTGGTTCAGGGTACATACAGTGAGAAAATATTAGATTTCATATATACAGGGTGGGTCAAAAGTAGGCTTACAGTTGTCCATATGAAAAATAATATAAGAATTAATAAAATAGTATAAGAATAAACTCTGGCTTACTCACAACTGTAATCCTACTTTTGCACCACCGGTATTTTGAAGGTAGATATGCCCCATATCTAATCTTCCAACACAGTTTGCTAGAAGATTAGATATGGGTCATGAGAGAAAATTGAAAGTCAAAGATAACCTCAAGATTTTTAATCATGCCACTGGAAGTTTAAAGTTGCTTTTCACTAAAATAGGGAAGACCATTAAGCAAGTAAGGAAAGAAAAATATTTGGACATGTTAAGTTCAAGACGAATATTGGATACCCAAGTAGAAATGAAGAACAGACAGTGAAATATTCAATGCTGAATTGAGTGAGAGTCCTGGAACAGAAATTTAAATTTGAGCATATAAGATTATAGATAGTATTTAAAGCCAGGAGTCTAGGTGAAATTAATAAGGGAGTAAGTATAACTTTAAAGAGAAGACATTCAAGAACTGAGCCCTGCAATATGTATACATGCTGATGGAAATGATGTGATAGAGAAAAGTCAATGGTACTACAAAGGGGGGAGATTTTCTGGAACAATTCTCAGGGGTTAGCAAAGGTGAAGGTGTCTAGTATACAAGTTGAGGGTTTGGCCTTTTTTGGAGTATAAGACTAGAGATGGAGGTAGGCAGTTGATAGATGAAGCAGATTAGACATTCTTTACTCATTGTTTCTATATTTTCACTGAAATAGAAAGCAAGGTAATCAGCTGAGAGTGCAGACAAGAGGAAGTGTTAAAAATTTCAAGGGAGAAATCAACTAGGGAAGGAGGCAGGAGAATGAACAGGGGAACTGTAATGTAGTTACTGGGCAGCCTGAGAGCCACTTGATGTTGACCGTGTATTTAAAGTGGAGCGCCACTCAATGTGGTTGTGGCTTTTCCCCTGTCATGCTTAGCAGAATGAGTGGAGAAGTAGACAATCAAGGTTTAGGAAGACAGAGGTGTAAGGGAATTAAGTATAACTGTAGATAAGAGGTGATAAAGATGGACTGCAAGCTGCCTAAACAGAAAGAAGAAGATATCAACGGGGTGAGAAACAAAGATGAGCTGGTTGAATCAAGTGCATTGCTGGCAGAATGAAAAATGTATAATCTTTGGCATATTAAGAAGAAAATGTAGTTGGTGGTCGGAGAGTGGAATGCTGGGAAGTAAGATGTGGAGACTTATGCTTATGACAAGGTATAAAGTGTGCCTGTGGGGATGAATGGTTTAAAAGGGTGGGGGGCAAGAAGAAAGGAGAAGCATTCGGAAGTTCAACAGTATACATATTAAATATTGGGTAAGTGTTCCATGTTAAAATAGGCCCAAGTCAAGAAGACAAATCTAGCCCTGGCCAGTTTCACTCAATGGGTGGAGCTTCAGCCTGTGGACCAAAGGGTCACAGGTTCAATTCCCAGTCAAAGGTATATATCTAGGTTGTAGGTTCGATTTCTGTTTGAGGTACGTATGGAAGGTAATCAATTGATGTTTCTCCCTCACATTGAGATTTTTCTCTCTCTCTTTCCATTCTTCTCTCTCTCAAAATCATATATTTGGGTGAGGATTTACCCAAATATATTTGGGTGAGGATTTACAAAAAAAGAATACAAATCTTTAAGACATCAAGATCATTAGTTATTTGCTCCTCAGGAGAGATATTTGATATCACCATAATCCTAGAAATAGTGTACATTCATGAATGAAATTTTGAGTCTAAGAAAAATACAAATATAGTGTTTATCATCACCAAGGCCTTCACCAGCCTAGAAGAGATTGTGATTCTGCAAGTTTTCCCAGAACCATTTTCTCCAGCTGTACCAAACCACTTGCACTAAAACACAGTGTTCTAACAGCACAGGACTTAGAGTCAGAACAGGATTCACATCTCGGCTCCATGATTTACTAGATGTGTCAATTTGGACAAGTTATTTAACCCCTGAATCCACAGCTTCTTATCTTCAAAATAGGGAAAGTAAAATTGACTTGAAGGGTGATCGTAAGACTCATGTTATATAATATATGTAACGATCTTACATAGTGCCTGGAACAGTGCTTAGTAACTATTATATTTTATTCCCAAATCTCATTAAACTTTTACACTCTCATGACTTTCCTTCTGTTGTTCCCTTTAAATGAATGCTCTTCCTTTCCTGAATACAACAAAACTGTTAGTTTGTTATCTAGACAGTCTATACTTTGGCAGAAGGCTTTGTCTTATCAGTGTCTAATTCTTACTACATCAGACTGTCACAGAGACAACTTAAGGCCTATTTGACTGAATCTGATAAATGAATACAACATGGCTGAATTTGTGGGAAAGTGATAGTTATGCTTATACGCTTTTACTTTTACAAAAACATATAGCAAGTAAAGGATTAAAGTAAAGCTACCTTGTTAAGAACTAGAAAATCAATAAACATTAGATTAAATCAAATTATGATCACCATGTCTTAAATTATGTATATTGAATAAGTGATAAACATACTCTCTGCTTTTATGATCCTCCTTAGCAAACAACAAAGGTAAATGCAGAATATTAAGGCCATTTGAAACTGGATCATGAAAGTTATTTCTTTTCCAAAAAGCAAATGGTCTGTCCTTACACAAAACATCATTATAGCCAGTGTTGTCCTAATACAGTTACGGTCCTAATCTGCTCACCCAGGAATCATATTTTGAAATTCAAATCTATACCTGCTATAGTTTGTAACCAGAATTCACAGTTTCAAGAAACATATTTGTCACATGGTCAAACACCTGGCCTCCTCGTTGTTTTTTGAAACATGTTCTTCTGAAACTATTATGTTTAATGTGATATTTGCTCCAAAGACAATAGCTAAAATACTTCTAAAGCACTGTTCTTTCTCCAGTCAGCCAAGTTATTATCATTCTAATGATCCTAGGGTCAAGTACATTACAAAGAACTTTTTTGTCTTTGAATTTTCTTCCTGGCATCATGACTCTGTTGGAGTTTAGACCATAATGTAAATTTCAGGAAGACCTGCATTTGCATAAAGGATTATGCACAATCTAAAGAATTAGCTACAGGGAAGTTGATTTATCGGCCCTTCTACCTAAAGACACCTCTACTAACTGCTATTTCTGCAGTGTACAACAATAATTAGTGTGTCTAATGATTCCTTTGAGGCACAAAAGAGCATTTCGAATTCTCAATAGATATAAAATTAATTTGGTACATATTCACTGCTACTTGTACCAAACTGTTTTCTAGTTCTTAGAAAATTGACAAATCCCACTCAATCTGTAAGTTAATGTTTTGTTAAGTTTTGTCAAGTACAAAATATAATACTTTGACTATGCCAAGGAAATGAGTTTTCTATCTTAGTTCAGTAACCTCCAATTTGAAGAGGCAATCCAGTGACACACTCCCCAGAAACATCATTACCTGAATTTAAAACAAATACAGGAAGCGTAGGGGCATGGTCTAAGGTATGAAAAAAAAGTGTTGTTGTGGTGATAAAAAAAAAGAAAAGAAACATTAAATAAGGAGTGAAATAAAGTCTCAAGGCCTGGACACTGTGAAATAGACTTGATCAGATAATTCAAAATAATGATCAGGGTTACAAGGGGTGGAGGGTGAGAAGAGGTGTGCTTAGGTGAAGGACAATGGGTAAGGAGGGCTGCTTTGTTACTGGGCAAGTTAGGGCAGGGCAGGTTCCACATTCTGGAAGAAGCCTCTGATGGAATGACAGAATCCACTCCAAAGTTCCAGCTGGACAAATTTCTGATCAGAGTCAAAGGAAAAGCATAGGGCAGTAGACTGGGGACAGACTTCATTAAATTTACTTAGTTCAAGCACTGCTATCTGCAACAAAGATACACAAAATTTACCAGAAACACTTCTTTGTAGATAATGATATAGATTATGAAAATTTTGTTGTAATAGTTACCTTGTTACAATGGGAGTATTTCCCAGAAAATCAGATAACCAAGGAACACTTCATTCTGTTGCTAGTTAATATGTACTGGTCATCATGGCACAATGGTATCCTATATAATCCTATATAATAAAAGCATAATATGCTAAGTGTCTGACCATTCAACTGTTCTGTGATACACACTGACCACCAGGGGGCAGACACCCCAACTGGTAGGTTAACTGGCTGCTGGGGTCCGGCCAATCAGGACTGGGCAAGACTGGCCAGACATGCCCTGGAGCCCTCCTGTAGTCCCTCCCCAGCCTTATCATGCACCGGTGAGGTCCCTCGGCCTGGCCTGCACCCTCCAGGACCTCTCAGGGAATGTCAGAGAGCCAGTTTCGGCCCGATCCCCACAGGCCAAGCCAAGGAACCCCACTGGTGCACAAATCCGTGCACTGGGCCTCTAGCAATGTATAATGGGTTATAATCATATTTTATTGGAAGATAAATGTTTTCAATGTACATGTTACTATCAATTAATTTTTAGAGTAGAAGTACTACTTAAGGGAATGGTGTCTTACTTGTGGAATAAGGATCACTGGTATTGTTTCAAACTGGGAAGTTGAGCTTCTATTTTGGAGACAAGATCTTTCTAACTAATTAAATCAGAAGTTATGGCTTCATTTTTGACATTCAAGTTATGTCTACATTAATTAAATTTGTCCACAATATGCCAAATTCTCAAGTAATGCAACTCGATATAAACTGTGTATTACAATTAGAAGGGATCCTTAGAGATCACCAGCTGGGTCAATCTTCTCACTTTACAGATGAGGAAGCTGAGGGCAAACTGACCCATCCAGGGCCAACAGGGCCAACAAGATTGAGTAGATAAGCAATCTTACTCTACAGTAGCCTTGATCTACAAACGTGGTGTTCAGAGGTAAACACAAATCCACCACTATTCCACTAATCCTACCACTTAACTTTTCAATAATACTTTAAACTATAAGATCATAAAGAAAAATTATTTCGTAAATCAAGCAGGCCATAAATCACCTTCTTATTTTGCACTGTGACTTTATGCAAAATTTGTTTTCTAAATTATAGCAAAAAAAAAGAGTAGGTTAAAAAATGAGAAAACCATTTTTTAAGACAATTGGCATATTTAAATCAATAGAGGGTTCTTCACCTCATATTTTCAGTTTTTAGTCATTGATTAACTAGAGCAAATTAGGCATAAAATAAAAATAGTCTACCTAAGGGATTTCTTTCTGTGGTATAGCATTTTTAGTTCCCTAGAGAAATAAATAAAAAAGAAAGGAAATAGATAAATAAAGAAAAAAGTAAAGAAAGCATACCCTAGAGTATGACCAAGAAAAGATCACCATACATCCAATTAGGTGTTAAAACAGGGAATGCAGCCAGAGGAAATCAGTCTGCATACCAGAACTTTTGAGTATGCCAGAGAGATGACCAAGTATTCTAACTGCATATATATGATGGCATCAAGCACACAGAAGATGCCACAGATATGCAAACAAGACATATGCATGCATTTGAACAGATCTGCTTTTTTTTCTCATTCAAAACAATTGATCATGCTAGATGCATATCATGACTTCACAAGTTTTGCAAACACAGGGCATAAACAACCTAGATTCTCTATACTCAGGGACAGCACCAAGGAATAGCCCCTGTATTGTCTCAAGTAGCCTCTCTTTGATCCTATCCATACTTCTCCAAATAGATAAGCAATCTTACTCAACAGTAGCCTTGATCTACAAACGTAGTGTTCAGAGGTAAACACAAATCCACCACTTTTCCAACTGTATTGCTACCAAAGCCTCTCCTGTATAGAAACTTTGGAGTTTATTCTGACCCTTCATTTATGAGAACTGCAGACAGGTTGGATCACATTCATAAAGAGTAATATTTAGGAGAGAGGATCTAAGCCTTTGGGCTAATTTGTAATAGACTAAATTTAATTTAGATTCTTTGTGAGAAGTCAGGCCCAATAAACCATTGAGCAATTCATCCTATATAATAAAAGTGTAATATGCAAATCGACCAAAAGGCAGAATGACCAGTCGCTATGATGTTCACTGACCACCAGGGGGCAGATGCTCAATGCAGGAGCTGCCCCTTGGTGGTCAGTGCGCTCCCACAGGGAGAGTGCTGCTCAGCCAGATGCCAGGCTCACAGCTGGCAAGTGCAGTAGCAGTGGAGGAACCTCTCCTGCTTCTGCTGCAGGTGGGTGGTAAGGAGTGAGAGATCCTGGACTGCAAGAGCCCCGGACTGCAAGAGGGATGCCATCAGTCAGACATCCCCCAAGGGATCCCAGACTGGGAGAGGGAGCAGGCTAGGCTGAGGGACCCCTCCGAGTACACGAATCTCATGCACCAGGCCTCTAGTCTATCATAATAAAATGCAGACTGTTTTTTTTAAAATTTCTTTATTGGTTAAGGCATTAAAAGAATAGAATTATCACATATGTATATTAAAGAACGTGACCACACTTCAGGAGGGGTCGGGTTTTTGCCCTGGCTCCTTTAAACCTATGGAATTCCCTGAGTAATAGAAATGTATTTGTATTCATGTTCCCTCATCCCTCAGACCTTAGAGTTTTTCCTAAGAGTTAGGTGACTCATGGAGGGTCTCATGACCCACACCTGATAGTTCATGTTAACAAGGAGATTTAGCATTGGGGATTGACCATACTAGAAAGACCAAACCCATGTTTTTGAGCCACATATCTCTACTTATCTTCAGGGAGAAGAGGGAAGTTGAAGAATGAGTTCAATGTTGTTGGTGATAATTAAATCAATAATGACCAGGTGATAAAGCCCCAATAAAATGCTGGACACAAAAGTCTCATCTGAGTCTTCTGGTTGGGTAACTCATCTGTTAGAATGATGGAAGTTTCTCATTTGGAACCCTCCCAGACTTCACCCTATGTGTCTCTTCCTATGGCTGGCATATGTGATAGAGTATAGTATAATGAGATGATGTACTACTGTGGCTGCTGTGGTAGCTTTGCCAAAATTCCCTTATCAGGCCAGAGAGCTCCTCTTATTTGCAATGAGTGTTGTCTGCTAATGGCCACAACTTCACCTTTCTTTGGAGAATTGCCCTTGGGCAGTCAGGTGCCACCTTACCCAGGAGATTATATATTATACTGCTGGCATGGCCCTCCCCCATGAAGAACATGTTGGACAAAAGGACAACCACCCCCACCTCAAGGTGGGACCAGCTCTTTGGGGTAATTTGTGTTCCAGGGCTATCTATAGGATCTAGTTCAGGGGTGGGCAAACTTTTTGACTCGAGGGTCACAATGGGTTCTTAAACTGGCCCGGAGGGCCGGAACAAAAGCATGGATGGAGTGTTTGTGTGAACTAATATAAATTCAAAGTAAACATCATTACATAAAAGGGTACGGTCTTTTTTTTTTTAGTTTTATTCATTTCAAACGGGCCGGATCTGGCCGCGGGCCGTAGTTTGCCCACAGCTGATCTAGTTGAAGCTCAGCTCCCACTAGGACCACTTTGCTTATGAGCTTTATCTCCTCACCTATCCTGCTTCCCTAGTTCAGTGGTCAGCAAACTCGTTAGTCAATAAAGCCAAATATCAACAGTACAACGATTGAAATTTCTTTTGAGAGCCAAATTTTTTAAACTTAAACTATATAGGTAGGTACATTGTTATTAACTTAATTAGGGTACTCCTAAGGCTTAGGAAGAGCCACACTCAAGGGGCCAAAGAGCCGCATGTGGTTCACGAGCCGCAGTTTGCCGACCACGGCCCTAGTTCCACTTCTTGCATGAGCAATCTCCCAGTACTCAACTGCCCAAGAATTTTCCACCTTAGGCTCTACTTCTAGGTAACTTGAGTTACAATAGATATAATTTTTATATCTTCAAGTTTTATAGCTCATATCTTATAATGTGAAGAGACCCTCCAATTTGCTACTGCTATAAGAATGCTAGCTTCTTCCTTGCCTTTTAAGTAAAGACAAATGACTGCATTTTCATACATTTTAAGTACTGGGTATGGGACATACACTTTGCTGGGCACCACAGCACAATGTGTGAGCATATGCAAATAATAATGTCATCTCCTCCATTATTTCAGGAAACCATAGACTTATTTTACAGAAGGGGTGAAAAGCTCTTTAAAATTTCACAGATAATGAACAAGGATCTGGGGATCAGAAACAGGTCTGAGGCCAAAGTTTGTCATTTTTCAGTGGCTGTGTCACTCCCTCAGAAGATAATATAAATGTACTACAAGTGTATCTATAGTACTTTGTGAAAAATATCAAAGCATGTGAATAAGCTGGAATTCTGAGACTTTTGCACGGCCACTACTATTTTGCATGCATCAGTATCTATCTATCTATCTATCTATCTATCTATCTATCTATCTATCATCTATCTACCTATCACCATCTATCTATTTACTTATGTATACTGTACCTTGTTCCACAAACTTTGCCCTCTATCACTATAGTTAAATTACCACATTTCTCTTCATTTTTGTGAAAGGAGTATGTTTCAGTTAACTTAACTCTCCACTCCTAGACATTCACATATAATAACATAGAAATAGGTAACCTATGTATAGCCATGTAAAATTCATTTTAAGAGTAGGTTTCAACTTATATGAAATTAAAAGCTGAGCATTAAATGCTAATAAAATTATTTTAAATTAAGTGAACAAAAATATTATTACATACATAGAAAAACACTAGATTATCACATCACCTGTAACTTTCAAAGTATTTCTAAAGACTGGCAGATACTAATTGATGCCAATGTCAATTCCTAGTGGACGTGGTATATTTATATTTACAGTTATACTAGAGGCCCGATACATGAAATTCTGCAAGGGGCTCGGCCCTCGCAGCTTCAGTCGGCCCACGCAGTCCCTTGCAGCTCCGGCTTCATCCGGAAAATTGTCCGGTCATTCTGCTGTTTGGTCCAATTAGCATATTAGCTCTTTATTATATAGGATATATATATAGTGTGCCTTGAATACTAAGAAGAATGGCACCAAATTAAATTGTATACACAAAATAAATATTTATTAGGCATGTTCTGAAGCCTTCATTACTAATAAAGTATTTCCAGCTGGACAGATACTAGTGTGAATTAGGGGCAATGTTAGCAACAGCAGAATCTGAATGCAAGTGTGTCCTAAGAGTTTATATACTATGTTTCTGAAACTAACCTCTATCTGAATATATATTTAATGAACGTGACTTAAATTTATTATATACGGAGAATAAGACTTTACATCTGCAAATCTGAATGTGAGTTCCTACTTTAATATCTATTAATTTTTGTCACATCGATCAAGATAGCATTTTGCTATTTCTTTTTATATCCTTTAGAGAATTATTGTGAGAATTCATTGAGAAAACATATTTAAAAACTTATTTAAAAACATATTTAGTAAACTTTCAAAGGTAATTCAAATATTGGATAATATTGTTATTAGTAAATAATAGAAATTTATCTAGCTATGATATATTCAAACAAAAAAAGTCTTTAAGACCTGCATTGAGTAGAATTTGGATTACTTCTCAGACTCTATGTTGATATTCCAACGTCGTGTTACTACTGTTTTTAACACGCTTTCTAGAGTTATGATATTATGGCATGATTATAAATAAGTAGACGTTTTTACATAGCTAAATACTCCAAATGAAAAGTAAAAAGCATAAAGGCCATGGTTAAGCTATTTTCAGTTAATGGGTGATTTTATAGAAAAAGGTGATTTTTTAAATATTACATCTGGATATTTTGCTAATATGTAGAAAGTCACTATGAGGCCAATTCCTCATATTTATCCTTTTCTCGTTCTCCCTCCCTCATTTATATATGAGAAGACAAATAGCCAACGTTTATATAGAAATGAAATATCCAACCCATTTCTTCTCACATGAAGATAACTTGTATTGTTGCCCCAGGAACAGTCACTAAGAGTCAAAAATTGATCTGTACATACTAGCTAGATACCATTTTCTCCATTAGAATTTCTACTTTTCCTATGTGGCCAGATCGAATGCTTGCCTATGAAAATAGAAAAGTCAGCAGCAACGGTAAATCTAAGGCATAAACAGTTTTCTTCTGTGCTTGAAATTTCCTATTACTTGCTCCCTTCTGGGTGGAATGTTTCCTGATTCTTAAAACAAAGGAAAACAAGGCAGTTATTTCCAGATCAGTGATATATCAACAAATAATATGTTTTTAGGCTCTTCAATATATGTTTTCAAGAAAGATTTTATTTTGTTTTATAGACTTCACATCATACCCTAATACTTGCTCATACCCTAAGAATATTCCTTAAATAACAAGACTGTGAATTGTTTTGGAACAAATGGTGTATTATTTGTTTTTTAGATACCCAGCCTTATGCAGTAGGTAACAAGTACATGAGTGTCAATGAATGAGTGCATGAAAAAATATCTCCGAAAGGATTTGGAAGGGGTTATAAGAAAACATTCTTTTGGGATTAGATTGGGACTCTCCCTTGCCAACCAAGCAGAGCAGGGACAAGTCATTCTTAGAAAAATTCATTCACTTATTCAGACATTTACCAACTAATTGTTGAGTGTCTACTATGTACACCAGGCTTTGTTCTATGTGCTCAAGTGATATATTGAATAAAAAGAAATGGTCCCTGTTTCATGGAAATTAATTATCTTCCAGAGTTGAAGACAGATCTTGCGTAAATGTTCATATAAATAAATATATTATTATATCTGTGACTATAAATACCTCATTAAAAGATGCCATAAAAGCATGTGATAAATCAGACTTAATGTAGAGTATTTACATTAAGTACATTCGTGTAGAGGCAACAGCATGTGAGAGTCCTGACAGGAGCTAGAGAGAGAGGTCAGAATTTCCAGGAAGTGAGCACCAGCTGTAGAAGGCTTGGTAGAATCTAGATTGAGGATTTTAAAGTTTATCTTAAGAAAAATGAGAAAAAAAATGAAAGGAATTTAAGAGGGTCCCCTTAATCTGAGATCAGCTTGTAATGAATGGATGGGTACAAAACCTTCCTCCGTTCCTTCTGCTGGCTGGGAATTAGGAAAACAAGACGTCAATCATCAGAAAGCAAATCCTTATCATTATCTTCATAACCCACTGCCTAACACAGTGGTTCTCAACCTGTGGGTCGAACGACCCTTTCACAGGGGTCGCCTAAGACCATCCTGCATATCAGATATTTACATTGCCATTCATAACAATAGCAACATTACAGTTATGAAGTAGCAACGAAAATAATTTTATGGTTGGGTCACAACATGAGGAACTGTATTTAAAGGGCCAGAAGGTTGAGAACCACTGGCCTACCACAATGCCTCTCTTAGAGGGGCATTTGGTAAATACCAGGTGAGCTTTGATTAAATTCATTGCCCTGGCTGCAGATCAAGTACACACTCTTGGGTCTCAATTTCCCCATCTATGAAGTGAATGTGTCTACAATTGCTCTGTCAAAAGTTCCTTTGGCAAAAGTAAATGAAGAAACAGAAATCTGACCTGATGGGGTTTTTGTTTGTTTGTTTGTTTGTTTCCTTTTCTGGAGTAGCTGTTTCCTGGCACTAGGTAACGGGCCACCAATACCCATGTCACATTACATTCAAACATCTAACCTGATGCTTGGGTATTTCCACAAATGCTTGCCATGTGATCTGCGGCAAATCATACACTCTCATCTATAAGACAAGAGGTCTTTAAAATTCTTTTTTTCCTCAACACATTCTGTTCTCATCACTGATGCAACTTAGGCAATTCTAGGTTCCTTTGAACTTATGTCTGTGTAAAATAAATAATTAATCAATTTTCCGGTGAAAAAGCATTAGATATAATTACATAGAAAATAAGATCATCAATTTATGTCACTAAATTAGCAAATCACTAAATGCTAATCCAATTAAGCATAAACTAGGTAGGATCTCAAAGGATCTACTACTTAAAGAAGGATGTTTGGGAACATATTTAGATGATACAAGGAGATAAAAAAGGGGAAAGGATATTTTTTCAGTGCTTGGAGAAAGCTGTCAACTGCTCCCAGTTTCCCTTTTTTCTTCATTCAAACTGTAATAAGGACATTAGTCACAAGCAAAGCATCTCTGAGCACAGAAAACATGGTAAGAGCTGAATTATCAAGTCACTAAATTCTACAGACATTTCACGGTAGATGAACAACTGCCATTGTGCATGCTTGCCACCGTCCGCCCATACGCAGGGCTCATCTGCCCTGGTTAGAAGGAGCCATTAAGAATACACACAGCTGATCCAACCATGCCTCCCAGTTTTGGTTTAGTGCAAGGAAAGACAGGTGGCCTGATAACAATGCTAGGAACATCTGGAGTTGGTGATGTGGACAGAGTGATTGATGTGGCTCTGCTGAAGGATAGAGAGATTTTTAATGGGTTGAACAGTGTGTGCAATAGTGAATGAACATCTATCAACCTCATTCCAACAGAGTAATGAAGAAGCCAAAGATGAATAACAGCCTCGTCAGTACCACTGATGATCAGTGGCTTCAGAAGTGACCAAAGGCAAGACTGTGCAAAGGGAAAGGTAGAAGGAGCCAAGGATGTGATGCACAGCAACATTCAATTAATTAATTTTGGGGGTGGCTTTTACTTCTCTATACAAATAATTAAAAGAGATTAACACTTTATAATGGTGATGGTAGTGCTGCTGCTGATGATGATGATAATGGCTCTTCACTTCCCACTTTGCCTAGTTAACTCCTACTTATCTTTCCGATCTTAGTTCAATTTTTACCTTTTCACAGTAGTATTCCCAGACCTTTCTGACAGGTTCAGTCCTCCTAAAATATACTTTCACCTGCCTCTTCCTCCTGCAGCACCTGTTACAGTGAGATTGTGCCTCTGTTTGTAGAACTGTTTCTTTGCTGTGTTCTCTCCAGTCAGTTATCTTGTCACTGTGAGCAGATAGCACATCGCTTTTGCTTATCAGCATCTCCTTGGACCTAAGCATAGTGTCTGGGGGTTCAAAAAATATCTGCTTAAAGGAAGAAGAAAAAGGAAGGGTGGGAAAAAACACCTTTGTACCTCTATTGTATAGCATCCATTGTCCTGATGTGCTACATATTTCTCATGACAACCCTTCAAGGCAAGTCCTATTATTTCCATTTCACTGAATCTCAGAGAATGAAGTCAATGGTCTTAGCTTCCACATCTAAAATGGATAACCTCAGATATAAAGCTTGATCAGTTTGACCCGAAATCCATGCATTTTCCACCTGCCTTACTATGTCATGCTGTCTTTTTATGTTATAGAAATTTGACTTCCTAACTAGCTTATTTATTGTTTAATGGTGATGTTCCAGTATTCAGAAATTGGAAATAGTTGGCAATCGTCTCCTCTGACATATTTTACTATGTTAAATATTAAACTTATGACAAATGAAATATGAGCGTCTATCTCTGAACATTGGATTCTGCAGGCAAAGAAACTGGAGAGCTGAAGTTAACCCTGAAGGGCATACAGAGAACCTGCCCAGATAATGAGTCAACTCTTGTACAATGCCCACTATCTCCCCACCAGACTGCCCAATGAGTGGCCAACAGCTTTCTGCTTCTGTTATTTCATCCCTGTAGCCCCAGAAAGGATAAACTTTCCCCTCTAAGATAGAAAAGAGAATGTCGGCAGTACTGTTTCAGAGCTGAAAAATAAGTGAAAGAAAAAATACTGAAGAAAAAATAAGTCCTGTTATTCTCCTCAAATTCTATGTGAAGGAGGCAAAGATGGGAATACCTGCTCTGATATATTTTATAGTACAAAGCACTGACATGAAGTAATATGAATAATAAGTAGCAGCTGTTCGAAAAAGGAAATATAACATGATAGAATAAATGGTGTATTAGTCCCTCGAGCTGTTGAGTCCTTAGTCACTACGGAATTATTCGCACAGAGAACATAATTTAGACTACACTCTAGGACAAGCTAGTTAAGATTCTATAGATGTCACCACTCCTTGTTAGATATTTGTGTGATTTTAAATATTAAAGCCATTATCAAATATTAATGATAAAAATAAATTAAATTTACACTGCAGAACTCCACTGTTCCCATATATTGCTGAAGTATGAGTTTATTATAAGTCTTTATGGGTTAACTCGAGAATATTTCTATCTAGAGAGATGTCACAATGATCCTTCCAAGTAAGTTTTGGTAAACATAGTATATTAATAAAACCAAAGCATACCCTGAATTAATCTACTGTAGCAAAGCTGTATTATTAACACATAGGTCTAAATAGGCAATATTTTCATTGAAGTTTTTCGGGAAAATGTGTTTAAACAAATAATTTTATTGGTATAATCAAACAACCCAACCCAAAATCTACATTTTTTTATTTTTTATTTTTTTACATCAGGAAGGACCAGTGGGAACAGGTTCCTAAACCTCAACTAAAATGAGGAAACCAGAAGCCACTTTCATGAGAACAAAATCTTAGCTTCTTCGCTCTTACAGAATAATCTACCCCAAATTAAACATGAAGAAGAAATGTATGCCTGAACTCAGAAGGAGTCAATGTTATATAAAAAATGAAGTTTTGATTTCTCACACGGTCAATCTATAATAATAAAAGCATAATATGCTAATTAGACCAGACAGCATGTGGTAAAAGCTTAAAAATATATTTCTTATTATTTTTCATGAAGGAAAACAAAGTACTTTGGAAAAGACACTAATTGCATTTAATCAATTGGGACACATATAAAAATTCTACATTTATTACATAGCACAGTCATATCAATACTATTATAAAAAAAAAAAAGAATCTCAGTTCTTCAGTGCTCTCCCTGGTCTTCCCCAGTCCATGTTTATGACTACTTGAGTGTTTAGTTTCAGTAAAACTGTCTGCATTCTTTAAATGGAAAATGGATATACTGTGCATCTCTAGGAACAGATAATATATTCTTGGAGAGAAGGAAGTGGAATGGAGTTTGGAAGAGGAGAAAGAAGTATGAAACAAATATAACAGAAAGGATGCAACGCATCACAGAAGGAATGAAGACATCTCTGTGACTTGGTTGATGTAAGAAGTGAAGTGAGACCTGCTTGCTCACCGGAGGGCGTGGAAGGAGTGAGAAGCTGGCTTTCACCAGGGAGTGTGAATTAGAGGGATGCAGTATATGCATGCATACTCAACTTTCTCGGGTATAGAAGCTTTCTTATTTTTCTCAGTCTTTCTTTCTTGGACTTAGCTAGATCATGACTATGTGCCCAAGAGTTGGAAGTTATTATAAAAGACCACAGTAAATAGAGTAGCTTCTAATGAGTCCATTTATGCCATTTCAAAGACTACCAACCCCTGGGAACATCAGGGTAGCCATGTAAGAAATATTTGCTGGATGAAGGCCAATAATATAATTTACTCTGTGAAGGCATAGGCTAGAACTTATTTATATGTTAACTTAAGAAATAGCTACTGATTGTATACTACATGCCAGACATTGTACTAGGAACAAGAATGCAATTGGTACCACTTAATGAAACTCAAGCAGAAAGTTAATGAATTATAACTGTATTGATTCATATGACATTTAAGATTGTAATATGTGTACTAATAACAATCTTAATTAGACTCTATTCATTTGTAACATATTGACTCAATCAAATTTCTGTGCATTTAGTCTTTCTTATAACTAACTGCATATCTATATGCTAAGAATTTTCATAAATCTACTAGCTTGCTTTCGGATGCTAATAATACACTGTGTGTTTTGTAAGGTCAAACTGTTTTTCTGCATGCCTTGGAAATGTCACAGAAGATAATGTGACTCCTTCTTGCTTTCACATCTCATCTACTTTCATTTAGTTCTTCTTTGTCAGTACTGAACCTTAGCCCTTACCTCTTCCACCTTATGCACAGCTTTTCTGGTTTTTGAGAACAATTTATTCTTTCCTTTTCTACTTCAATTCTAAAATCTGTCATTATTCAAGAATTTAACATATGGGTGCTTCCTCACCTATGAACTGTGATATAAGGAAAGACAAGCACACTTTTATTTTAGATGTCATTGCCTATCAGATAACTTTTGTTTATCATAGTCTCAATTTCATAACCCTCACTATATTTTTCCCCCTTCTTCTAACCCTGAGATGCTTCTTTCTTTCTGTCTATAACCCATTTTCTTCTCTTTCCAATCAGCCCTTCTTGGACGTTAGGGAGAAGCTGCAGACAGGAGAAGCTAGACCAGGCTGCTGGTTTTATATTGGCAGGTCCTGACTTTATCAACAAAAGCATATTCATTTCTGTGCCATGTGCAAAAGATAGTCCATTCTTTAACCGTTAAACTCAACCAAGAAGGTGGTGAGGTGGTGAAAGTGGGAATCCAGTGTAAAATAACAGTCATAATTTTTCAATTACCTCTGCTGTATGATTAAACCACTATAATACAAAAGCACTGAACTCTTTCCCACTACCTAGTTCAGTGGATGCCTAGCACTTTCAATTGTTTGGCTTCTGTGGCTACGCCCCAGGGTAGGACTGCATGTTAATTTACCTACCTGCACATTTTCTGTGTTTATCACAGTGCGCTGGACCCAACTAGAGGAATGTACTGCTTTTGAGTCACAAATCTCTCTTACCAGACTACACAACCAAAAGCCAAACTAGGGTATGTTTTCCTTTCTTTTTTTTTTTCCATGAAATGTATTGGGGTGACATTGATTACTAAAATTATATAGGTTTCAAGTGCACAAGCAGCTACAATCATTTCATCCCCAGTAAATTTAAACTGCCTGTTAGGAAACAAACTGCTGTTGCATCGCTCTGTTCAATTTTCTCCTGACCATCAATCCAGAATGAAAGCAACACACCCAGAATTCAGGAATTTCCACCACCATTATCAGGACAAGCAATGCTGAAGAGTATTTGCTACCTATGCTCTGTGAACAAATAGTTTATTCACTGAGGCTGCTTGATTGGAAGTCCTGAGCTACAAGTTAGAAAGTCAGCCTTTTTTATAACGTGTAAAAATATTTTGACCGGGCAGTCATATTTTACCATTTTCCAAGTAGAGTCATTTTTTCTCTCTGCCCTTGCCATGATGTGACATTTAATTATGGATTCCCCAGAAACCTTCCCCTGAGGTCTTTTACATCAGAAGTACCTTTTCTGGGAGGACTCCAGGGGTGTTTTTCATCATGACAGCAGCTCCCTGTGGCTTAGCTTGCTATTAAATCCTGAGTTAATATAAGCAAACGCCTTCCATTGACAAGATAAACAATGTTTCCCTTTGTTTTCCAGAAGATCTACTAGGCTGGCTGTCAGAGTGGGGACCTTTCGTAGGTAGCCTTTTGTGTGGGTTAAAATCTTCACAGATATATGTGCTTTCCATCTGACCGGATTTTACAGCCTCGATTACAGCACATCCTCAATCAAAGTTTGCAGTGTCTCTTCATTGCCTAGCAAGTACAGGCTACACCCTAGAAAATGGCCTTGTTCATCAAATGTGATTTCATTTTGTGGGAAGAAGATTTGAGACTAGATAGATAGATGATAGATAGATGATAATAGAGGGTAGATAGATAGATAGATAGATAGATGATAGATAGATAGATAGATAGATAGATAGATAGATGATAGATAGATAGATAGATAGATAGATGATAGATAGATGATGATAGATAGATAGATGATAAATAGATAGATGATAAATAGATGATAGATAGATGATGATAGATATATGATAGATAGATAATGATAGATAGATGTTGATAGATAGATGATAGATGATAGATAGATAGATGATAGATAGATAGATAGATAGATATAGATAGATAGATAGATGATAGATAGATGATGATAGATAGATAGATGATAGATAAAGGTAGATGATAGGTACATCTAAATCTATAAAAACGTTTTCTTACCTCAAAATGGGGGCAGAGAGACCTTCTTTCTGGGACACCTAGACCCAGACTAAAAATGTTTTCTTTTAACTATCACCTGGTAGGATTGGCATGATTTTTGGTGTTTTCTATGTATTTCTTTAGCCATGCCACTAATGCACAGGTGTGTTAAAAAATACCAAATACTTTTAATTTGTAACTCCTCATGTTTCCTATTTGTCTTTGTCGTTCAGCCTAGTTTTATCAATGTTTTGCACTGTAAAAGTAAGGATACTCCTAAGCAAAACATCAGCAAACTATATCTAGAAACATATAAAGAGGATCATTCACCATGGCCAAGTAGGATTTATCCCAAGAATTTGAGGTTGGTTTTGTAGTCAATTAATAAAATACACCACACCAATAGAACAAAGGACAAATATCACATGATTACTTTAATATATGTAGGAAAAATATCTGAAAAATCCTTTTATGCTTCTTCATGATAAAAAAAAAAACACAAACACCAACAAACAAAAAAATCATAAACAAACTAGAAACAGAAAGGAGCTTCCTTAACCTGAGATATGGCATCTACAAAACACCCAGAGCTCATGCCACCATTTTAATTGTTAAATACTGAATGCTTTCCTCATAAGACCAGGAAAAAGACAAATATTTCTACTCTTGATACTTCTATCCAACACCGGAATGAAGGTTTATGCCATGGCAATTAGGCAAGATATTAAAATAGAAGATACCATATTAGAAAGGAAATAAAACTATATCTAAATTCAGATGTTATTTATTTATCTGAAATCCTAAGGAATACATTAAAAAATTACTAATACTGAGTTTTGAAATATTGCGGTTTAAAAGATAAATAAAAAAATAAATTGTATTTTTGTATACTAACAGTTAACAATCAGAAAATAATTAAAAAAACAATTCCTTAGTAATAGCATCAAAATAATTATAAAAAATTTAGAGTAAATTTAAACAAAATAAGTGCAAAATGAATAATCTGAAAAATACAAAGCAGTGTTGAAATAACCTTAAAAAGACTTAAGTAAAAGAAAAGGCTTCCCACATTCATGGGTCAAAATACTTAATATTGGTAGGTTGGCAGTAATCTCCAAATTTATCTATAGATTCAATATAATTCCTATCAAAATTCTAGGTGAATGTTTAGTATAAATTGACAAACTGGTTCCAAAATTCATGTGGGAATTAGACTGATATAGAAAGACCAAAATAATAATGAAAAAAAAGTAAGTTGGAGGACTCACAATTTTCAGTTTCAAACTAATTGCGAAGCAAGATTGTGTGGTACTAGCATAAAAATAGAAATGTAGTTCAATCCAAAGTATATATACAAAAGGCCAAAGTTGTTCAACATCATTAGTCATCAATGAACGGCAAATAAAAACCACAATGAGATACTACTTTACATCTATTAAAATTGCTATAATCAAAATGACAGATAAAATAATAAAGGTTATGAGGATGAAGAGTAATTGCAACCCTCACACACTGCTGATGGGAATGTAAAAATGGTGCATCCACGTTGGAAAACAATCTGTCAGTATCTGAAAAGGTTATAATGCAGAGTTTTCATATAACTGAGAAGTTCACTCTTAGGTATATACCTAAGAGAAATGAAAACATATATTTCATGCAAAATCTTGCACACACATATTCAAGGCAGCATTATATACAACAGCCAAAATGTAGAAAAACCCAAATATCCACCAATGTACAGAAAAATAAAACTCAGTATATCCATAGAATGTAATATTTTCTGTCAATAAAAAATAATTAAACATTAATACATGCACAATATGAAAAGATTATGCTAAATGAAAGCCAAGTAATTACATATTTTTTCTTCTCATTTAAGTGAAATGTTCAGAACAGGCAAATCAATAGACAAAGAGGAGATTAGTGGTTGCCTAGAGCTGGGAAGATTGGGGAAAAAATGGGTTAGGTTTCTTTCTGGGGCAATAAAAGAGTTCTAAAATTTGCTAGATGATTGTACAACTCTGCTAACATATTAAAAATCATTGATTCATACACTTTAAGTAGATAAATTGTGTGCTACATGAATTATCCTATATAATAAAAGCCTAACATGCTGTGTCCGGTTGTCTGGTTATCCATTCAACCAATCAAAGCGTAATATGCTAATGATATGCTAAGGCCACTCAACTGCTCGCTATGATGTGCACTGACCACCAGAGGGCAGACAGTCAACCAGTCATTACGACATGCACTGACCACCAGGGGGCAGATGCTCTGACTAGTAGGTTAGCTTACTGTTGGGTCTGGCCGATTGGGACTGAGCGAGATGGGCTGGACATGCCCTGGAGCCCTCCTGTGGTCCCTCACTGGCTGGCCAACCTCCCATGTCCCTCCCCAGCCCCAATCATGCGCTGGTGGAGTCCCTCGGCCTGGCCTGAGCCCTCTCGCAATCCGGGACCCCTTGGGGGATGTTGGAGAACGGGTTTCAGCCCAATCCCGCAGGCCAGGCCGAGGACCCCACTGGTGCATGAATTTCTGCACCGGGCCTCTAGTATGTCTATAAATCTGTTACATTTTTTGAGTGAAGTTATTCTATATCAGCACTCATGCTCAGAACAGGAAATTATGTTTTGTTGGCTAGTGTGTAAACTCAGCTCACATGCATCCACACGACTCCTCCAAGCAAATCTGAATTCCAAACATATTCACAGTAAATTTGACTTTTATACTTATCATATGATCTAGTAATGCAAACAGTTTTGGGTTAGTAATATGGCTATGATTTGAAAGATTCTTTATAAAAATTAACAGCCATTTTAGAGTAGGTAAAATGAAATCCTAAACAGGTTCTCTGATTTACTGCTAGACATTAAAATTTCAGATAAGCTTTAAAATGAACTGTTTGCACCAAAATTGTGCATTATTAAACAAGTCTTATACAAATGTTCATAGTGTTAATTTACCAATAATGAGCATTTCCAGACAATGTACATCAAGCATGTCAAACTCACGGCCTGCGGGCCACATGCGGCCTACAACGAATATTTTTTGCAGCCCAGACAATATAATAGCATGTATAATAAAGACCATTACAAACTTTTGAACAATAATAGATACAGAGGCAGAGCTACCTCAAACTGATTGTCAAACTGCAGTGGGAAGGCCAGGGAGGGTTTGGGGGGGAGGAGGGAGGGGATTAAGAGATCAACCAAAGGACTTGCATGCATCCATATAAGCATAACTAATGGACATAAGACACTGGGGGGTAAGGGAGGGCAGGGGTTTGTCAAGGGCGGGGGGAAAAAAAAGGACACTTATGTAATACCCTTTGTAATACTTTTAGCAAAAAATAATTTAAAAAAAATAAAAAAAAATAAAAGTTGTGTAACTTAATTTTTACAATATCCTGTTATACATAATTTATAATAATAAAAGGATAATATGCTAATTAGACCAGACGTATTCCGGATGTTCTTCCTGACAAATCCGGGGCTGGAGGGAAGCCAGTCCAGGTCCCGAGTGCCTGCCAGCAGCTGGAGGAGGGAAGCCCGGGTCCCGGATGCCGGAGGGAAGCCGGTGCTGGCAGCCAGGGGAAGGAAGGCCTAGTCTCGTACAAATTTTCATGCATCAGGCCTCTAGTCTATATATATAAAAGCCTAAGTGACCATTTGACCATTCGTTTGACAGTTATACCAGTAGCTATGATGCACACTAACCACCAGGGAGCAGACACTCAATGAACAGGCATGGAAACATGGAACAGACTGATGAATCTCAGAAGGAAGGGAGGAGAGGGGAGGGCGGGAAGAGATTAACCAAAGATCTTATATGCATACTAGAGGCCTGGTACACAGATTTGTGGGCTCTCTCGGCCTGGCCTGCAGGGATCAGGCTGAAACCAGCCAGGTGCACAGATTTGTGCACCAGTGGGGTCCCTCGGTCTGGCCTGCAGGATCGGGCCAAATCTGTGCACCAGGCCTCCAATATCCCCTGAGGGGTCCCAGATTGCGAGAGGGCACAGGCCAGGCCAAGGGTCCTAACTGGTGCATCAATCCGTGAACCGGGCCTCTAGTTACTAATAACAAACTACAACATTCGCTAATGACTGATTTCTATAATCATGCTGCATTCATTTCCCTTACATGCCTTACATGCAGGCGTACCATTTCTCTCCACTAATACTAGCAGTGAATATTTTAGCAGCTGATTTCCACATCATTAGTTTTGGACTAACTTGTTTGGTGTGTGCAACAGGAAATATTTCGCTTTCAGAGAATAAGAAAAATAGGTTTAGTTGTGTTACGCTTATTAATTTGTGCAGTTATTCAGTGTCTGGTAAGTTATTATTCAAAAAAATATTAATTTTTATTAAAGTGTTCTATTATTTTATGTTAACGAGTACTCATTTATTTCAGCCCTTTGCATTCAGCATGTCTCTATCAAAATAAACCTACGTTTCTATGAAAATTGAAGCTTTTGCTTTTTTGTGGCCCACATAAACTTAAACCTTGTTTATTTGGCCCGTGTTAGCCTTTGAGTTTGACATGCTTGATGTATATGGAATATACACAAGTGTATTTCTACTTTGAATTCACAATTTTATTGTAGATGAATTAGATTGAGATTTTAAAGTTATTTTATAGTTTAATAAATAGTTTACTAGCCTCTTTAAATATCTTATAGGCATGTGGATTTCCGTGTGAAGATTCATTTTGCTAACTCTATTAGTTTCTTTTTCTTTTTTTTTCTTTTTTTATATTTTATTTATTTTTTACAGAGAGGAAGGGAGAGGGATAGAGAGTTAGAAACATCGATGAGAGAGAAACATCGATCAGCTGCCTCCTGCACACTCCCTACTGGGGATGTGCCCGCAACCAAGGTACATGCCCTTGACCGGAATCGAACCTGGGACCTTTGAGTCCACAGGCTGATGCTCTATCCACTGAGCCAAACCGGTTAGGGCTCTATTAGTTTATTTCTCACATTGTAATCCTCCTCAAGCTCCCAAGCCTCCTTCCTCCAAAGGAGAAGTCTCCATGAGATATGACCAAGGAAACATTTTTGTTAGGAAATAAAAACAAAAGTGAGAAGGCTTCATCACATCTTGTCATCATGTTCTGGTCCCTTTCTGTGTTTGTATTTCTCCTCCATTCCTTTCATATTGGATCTACATACCTATATGTAAATCATATATAAATGTATGCTTTGTCCAAGCTCAGAGAACCCAGTTGCAGGGCTTTGCAGGGAAGGAGGGTGGGGTACAGGACAAATTTCCTCCTTCAACCATAGGTATCAATGAGCAATTTCACCTCCTCAGATGAGAAGGAGGAAAAAAAGAAGAAAAAAAAAAGAATTGAACATAGATAGAAAGCATTCCCATTTTCATGTATTATGTTCAGTAGCCAATATAAAGCGTAAAAAATGAACTAAGCTGAATTCATTTTTTATTTCATTCCCACAATCCCATTGTCTCTAATGTAGAGCATCCACTTCCTTCAGCCTGTGCTTATCTTCCAACATGAAATCTAACTTTTCTGTGCTACCATCTGCTTGTGTTTGCCTGGGGAAGAAGTTTCTAAGAGCTACTCCAAAGACCAAAATCACCCTAAGGGAGATATGGGTCTAGAAAAATAAGAAATATTTTTATAATGTGTTTGAATGACACACAATACAGGGAAGAATTTTGAAATGCCACCTGTAATTGGAAAAATAATATTTATATGTAAAAGGTATTTTTTTAAAAAATCATGTGGACGTCACCAATCCCATGTGCAATATGAGTCAACTTTGGCCCTGAGAGTGACAAGCCTAACTGAATTGTCAATCTTTCATGTTATTTCAAGACCCTAGAGCAGAAAATTATTATACAGCCTCCTGTGTAAAAGGAATAACAAAAATAGCAAAAGCAAATTTCATCCCCAAAGGGACTCTGCTCCTCTCAAAACTGATCTCTATGCAGATTGGAGACAAAAAGAGTTGGCCTGGTGTGCAAGGAATCCGCTAGCTGACAAGCTTTCTATGCTGCTGAAGAATGAAAAGTGAAATGTAATTTATGAACTGGTAAAAAAAAACTTTAGTCCTTCTTATAAACTGATATAAGTGGCCTTTTTCCTAATCCTTTCAGCTTGATTTGCTGCCTTCTGGGGCGTGAGATGGATTGGCTTCCTTAGCATTTTACGGTACCTCCCTTGTCTGCAGTTCTGCAATAAGTTCAAGTAGCCATTGAGGAACTGGAAAGGGAAAAATTTGTTTCACCACTTCTGATGTGCACGAGCCATAGGGAGAAAGGACGTGAAAATAAGCCCCCATCTATAAAAACAATAATAAAATATTCACTCCCTGGATTCGAGTGTTAGAATGTTGGCTTTCATTTATTTAATTTTTTCAAAGCAGTTGGAGTTCAAATGAATCATCTTTAAATTTTTAATTTTATGTTCCCTTGTAATCATTAAAAACATAAAAACTGAAATAGTAATATGAGATACAAACCAATGGAGCTCACACAGGCAAAGTGAAGTTCATTCCCTTCATCAGAGACCTATTACCATAGACCCTTATCTGTCTGGTCTGATTTATAACTGATCATTATTGTCAGAAAATGATGTGATGCCATGTTAATTGTACATACGAAGGTCTGTATATAATCTAAAGGAGGGTGCACTGTTTTTTTCACTTTCCTCCACCATTGCTCCTATCAATTGTTCTCACCATTTTAAATCAGAGTTCAGCAGGAAACCATTACAATAATTGGTTGAAGATAATAACTCTGGCAGGAAAAATTCCTTTTGATGAAAAATGGGAGAAAAGGGGCTTTTTTTTACTGGGGGAGATGATTTATTCAGATTGCTTACTAAAATGAACTAACTATTCACATAATTTAATTATCAATGTATTTCACAATGAGTGGAGAAACAGCACATCTATTACTTTAGAATACAGGGTAATTATCATCCTGAACTAAAACATCTGAAATTTGTTAGTTCAAATAAATTAGACCCAAGGACCTTAAAATTATTATCACTACAAAACAAAATATTGTTTAATAAAAATAATCAATAACATTAACATTCTCTGACATTAAGAAATGCAATATAAACTATTCTCTGATTATTTCTGGAGAAAGAGTAGACATCTAAACCTATTTTTAGATTTATAATTTAATATTTTAAATGTAATAGTAAAATACACATGATATACTCATGGAAAGAAGTAACACTAGGCAACTAGCCATATAGGGTTCTTTGTTACTTGGGTTCTATGTTCATTCACTAGTTAGTACACCTAAATAAATACACAATCTATTCAAACCCAATAATTTTTTTTATTTCTGTCAAATTTGGCTGAATGGCAACTCTTTTCTGGGGAATTCAGTGTATAAACACCATCCCTCAGTGTGACAAATGCCAAAGGACATAACTTTGTTACCTTGCAGACTGCATATATTTTAAGAACTTAAGAAGTGAAGTCATTGAGAGGAGCTTCACATGCTAACAACCACAGGCAAAAAGACAGATCAAGCACAGAAGGGTGAACTTGAAAAGTGGAGGCATAAACAAACACCAAGATTTCAAGGTGAAGTTAGGATCTTTCTTCAATCTCTCCCGGGTGATACGCATCCCTGTGTGCCTGACTTAGAAACAATATATTACCATTCCTACCATCCAGGTGTTCTGCCTTGGAGAAAAGATTTCATCCGTCCTCCCTGACAGTACACCTGCTGAAACCCACAGTGAACAGGAAACAATGATTAGAGAAAGGGGGCAGGGAGGAAGAGAATGGAGAGGAGGTAAGACTAGCAGTTCCAGTGAAGAGTCAAAACCCTAATTAAGAATTTCCTCTCTAATGATTGCTTCGAAATAAAAACAAGAGCTACCATTCCTGAAGATTTTGCAAGATTTAAAAAAAAAAATCTCTGTTTTAAACGCACTTACAACTCAAGCACCACCTACTGGTTCAGCACTGGATCTTCCTACTCACTCAACAACAATTCCGATTTGATTTGCTTTCAAATCAGCCAAGAAGACAATTCAATATTTCAGAGGCAAAAGGCAGGCTATCTATTCATTTAAAAATAGCAGACAACCTAAAATTGTGCTAATATTTAAAACAAGGTGCTGAGCAACCAACATTTGGTGAAATATTAAAGTGTGCTATTATAGGAATTGAAGGATAACTTGTTAATATGATGGATATAACCTAGACACATGATGTTGAAATTGGTGTATGTTTCTGTGTTACTCTCATTAGTCACAAGGTTACACACATCGCTTTGCTAATTATTTTTATTATAAAACTACTTTTATGATAATATATGCACCTTTCAGCATCTTAATACAAATAAACTACGATATGTTTTTACTACACAGACAAAATGAAAATCTAACAACAAAACACACTATTAAATGAAGAAACTTATAAAAATGACCCCTCTGATTTAGCTGGTTACCTTTTCCAGTACATCAAGAATCAAAATATTATATTCTTGGAGAATGTGTCTTAGAATTAGGTCACTGAATCAATTTTGCATTTGTTTTTAAAAATGGTAACTTTTAGCTTCTTTCATTTCACAGAAAACTAAAGTAAAATAAAAGTAATTGTTTTTACATAACTACTCAAAAAATACAGTTGGTTATTTCATCAATCAAAATGCACCTCCCCAAAGTGTCTCTGTTAAATTTTTTCTAATTTGTTAAAAAGCAGCACTTCCAGGCATGGCCTCAAAGCCTAACTGGTAGCAGCATCTTAGGGCTACATTAACTGTGTATCCTAGGCAACCAAGTAATGGCTAAAGCACCACAGTGTTTGTTTAAAACGTGATGTGGAAAGCAATCAGAAGAGCTTCAATTCCGGGCAAATTCCTTTTCAATGTAAGCCTCACACTGCATTAGAGTGGTGCTATTGGCACCATTATAATTAAGATTGTGTCACCATATTCATTATTCTCAAGGATTTGTAACTGAGCTGTAAAAAATTAGTCATAGTAATTAAAAGATGGAAAACATCTAGTTAAGCTAAGATGTCCTACTGGGGCTTTTTAGGGTCCTAGAGAAGTGGTTTAAGCAATTTCAATGATAGAAAATATGTTACCTTAACTAGCGTAAAATGCTATCTCAAGCACTGATAAATTGAAGGTGTCCATAAGAATAAATGTAAACATAAATTTAGTCTGTACTTCTTTTAATAAAAATATACACCAGCTATTCTAAAACTATAATGATTGTTCTTTATTATTTTTATTAAGCAAATTCCTCAGCGATTTTATCTTTTGACGAGTCTGGCAAAGAGCAGCATGTTCATTTTAAAAAATTATTTTTCACTTTTTGATTACTTCCAGTAATGTCATGAGGCCAAAATCTAAATACATGTCACGTTCATATTTATATGTTCACATAAATTATAGAAGCAATATTTTGTTCTTGATGTATTTTTTAAACCGAGTTTATGTTGTTCTTCTATTAGTTTCCTTAAGTAGAAAGATATTGTCATCTTCTGTTTTGCAAATTGAAGAACTGGATTTTTTTTTAAACAGAGAAATAAGCCATCATAGGAGTAAAAGAGAAAGGGTGGCTAACCTTTACTAAGAGCCTGCTGTAATACTTACATAATGCTATATATAACATATTTACTTCTTTTAATCCTCTCAAAATAAGTGGAGATATTATTGCTCCCGTTTCACAGTAAAAAATGCATAATCTTAATAGGACCCAGGATATGAAGTCCATGCATTGTTTTATTCCTCTTGTGCAAATTAGAAGTAAAAATGTTGTATTAAACATAGTCCAGCCTACATTTAAATGATTTTAAAACATTAGAAACAAACTTAGTAACTCTATTTTTCTTTTGATTCTCCGTCGTTCACTGCCAGCTTTCATTGTCATAATTAATTAACAAATGTATACAACTCATAGAACTATAAACTCATCAAGAATAAAATGAAACTAAGAATTGAAAAAATAAACTCATTTCTCCTTAAAGCTGTCTAGTGTCAACACAATTGAAATAATACATAAAATATCACTGAATCCTTCCAGAAAAAAAGAGAAATCATCATTATCTTCTGAGACTCAATATGGTAAATACTGAAATGGAAACAGTCACAGGTTATATGGTAAAATTACTCCGCAGAACTGCTCCAAAGAAAGAACTTGCTGGCCAAGGATGTCTCAAGGTACCTGTCACAGCTTCTTAGAAGCCTTTTCCAAATGAATACATGTTATGTAGAAACATCAATGATGAGAGAGTGTCATTGATCGGCTGCCTCCTGCATGCCCCCTACTGGGGATGGAGCCTGCAACCTGGGCATATTCCCTGACCATGAATGGAACATGATCTCTGTTCATAGGTCAATGCTCAACCATTGAGCAGCACTGGCTGGGCTACCTTTATATTTTTAAAAATCCTTCAAATAAATCACATATTTTGTTTTTATATTTAAATATTTGGGAAACAATTGAGTATAAATATTTGGTTTCTCCCATCTTTTCCACTTTCAGAATGTTGAGCAAAGAAAAAGAAAGAAAGGTATGAGTAAGCCAATGCCTCCATTTCAAAAGGAGAAGGCAAGGAAAAAAATCAAGATATTAGATAGGCGCTGTCTGATAAATGGCCATTAGTCACATGTGGCTATTGAATACATGATATGTGGTTAGTCCCAATTGAGATATATTGTATGTGTAAAATACTCATCAAATTTTAATGCTTCATACACACATATACATACACCCACAAATTTAAAATGTCATTAATAATTTTGATATTACTTAGTGTAATAATAATATTTGGAAATATTGGGTTAAATAAATTTACTTTTAACATTTACTTCACCTATTTTTTCTATTTTTTCACATGGTTGCTAGAAAATTTTAAATTACATATGTGGCTTAAATTTCTAGCTCACATTTTTTTTTTTTTTGGAACAGTGCTGTGTTAGACAATCACAGCATGAAGCATTGCAGTTTAAATATGAAGTCATTGATATTATCTACCAGATGCTTTATAAAACAAATTTCTTGTACTGTTTTATTTATGTCCTAACTAGTGGTCCGGTGCATGGATTCATGCACATTGAAAGGAAATTAATTAGAAGAAATATTTTAATACCTAATACCGCTATTCACCCTTCTCTGTAATAGAAGTGTCAACCAAATTCATGATCAACAATGACAGATTGAAACACACACATGCGATTGGTGCCAGTGAGAGCTTTATATGTATCGCATATGCGCGAGTCAACGTTTATTTTTAAATTGCCAGTGCGTGTCATATGTACCGGCTGGTTGGTCAGACGGCCGGACATACGTATGGTCGGTCACTCAGCCTTTTATATATATAGATAGTTCACATATAACTGAA